>NC_140587.1:728703768-728903768 GCF_964204655.1 Triturus cristatus | reverse complement strand
GGGGAGCAGGAGGCAGGCTGCATTACAAGGTTGTTTGCCAAGGCGCTGTCGAGTGCCTCTCAAATGTTCAGGGCACCTTGAAAAACAATAAATTTGCGCGGCGGCCCGCCGTGGAGAGAGCACCATCGCCTGTTGGGAGAGGAAGTGTTTTCCAGCAGGGAGAGGCTGTGGTCTTTGAACTGTTCTAGACCTTAACGGCACAGCGCCTTACATGCGGATTGAGCCTACCTGATCTGCTTCGCCACCTACTAAGGTAACTAATGAAGCTTTCAATTGAAACGCGCACTGAACATACTATATGCGAACACTAATGCTCACATTAAGGACTCGAACATCCATCATGCACTTGCCCACTGGGGGCGTGTTCATGAATAAATAAAGCCGATAATCAGCAATGTGCGCCTCAGTGTGATGTTTCCAAGCAGCCCAGGAGGAAGAGGCTTGTGACCTCGAAACGCGTCGGCGAAATACAAGGGGGAGCAGGAGGCAGGCTGCATTACAAGGTTGTTTGCCAAGGCGCTGTCGAGTGCCTCTCAAATGTTCAGGGCACCTTGAAAAACAATATATATATATATATATATATATATATACCAGTCTCAAGAAACGAAAAACGCACTCTCAAAGGTCAGTCTTTTTTAATCATAAATCGCTACGCGTTTCGACACAACCTGTGTCTTGGTCACACGATTACTTCTGGATTCTCAAACATACATATAGGTATATGTAAACATAGAAGAGGTGCTAACATATTGCTCATTTAGGCTGCAAAGCGGCCGCCATTTCTAAACAGGTACAAACCTCGTACAATTAGATGAATATAACCTAGTATTCTTTGAGTTCTGACATTCGATCAGCTTGTTAACATTTTACATATTGAATTCCAATTATGTCATGTTGTCGGATATATGCAATACGTTTTACCGCACATTGAATTTCCGACAAAAGATTCAACCAACTTTATCCATTGCAAGTTGATAATCAGACAAAAGCTAGTAATACTAAATAGTCAAGCCCGGTAGACTCCACTATATATGCATTAAGCGGACTAGTGCCGCATACGTTCCCATAGATGTGCAGGCATGCATATATTGGTTTTCAAACTTCGAACTCAATTGTATGGATTTCTATACGGACTAGTGCCTCCTATACAAACGCACCCTTAACCTCTTCAGTGCCCATGACGAGATAGTCTCGTCATGGAGCACGGTTGCGCTGTGCCCATGACGAGACTATCTCGTCATGAACCCCACCCGCTAATAAAACGCCCGGCACAGGAGGGGGAAAGGGCGTGGCACAGAAGGGGTTAAGGACAGAATGCATAGCTCAAATGCCAAGTGGCAAATAAAAGCCAAGAGCAGTTGGCACATCCAATTACAACCACATGGTGGTTAGCAAAGACCAAAGTCACAAGAGTGTACTTAACATCAAAGAAGAACTGAATTAATATACTGAAATAATATGAAAACTGTGAAGTTCTTATCTCTAGGAGAGTGCGATGAAGTGTCATCCTCATGAAGAAAAGGGTAGGGAACCTGTGCCGTGTCGTGAAGAAGTGAATGGTCCCTTCCTTTCCTCCTGGATGGTGAGAGAAACATAGGTTAAAAATTAGCTATCGATTACTCATAAATCACATGTCTGAACTAGCATGTTATTCAAAACGATATAAAAGGCATTCAATACTCATAAAATACATATAAATTACATATATACTACAAAATACAGATAGATATCACAATACACGATTAACTGTTCAATCATCATGTAAGTGTGTTGCAAGTTCCTCGTCCATATTATGCCCCCCAGGGAACTCAGTTTCTAATTCCATGATCCATTTGGATTCCCTCTTCCTCAGGGCCAGCTCTCTATTACCTCCCCTTTTGGAAACATGCACCTGTTCTATGGCGAAGTACTTCAAAAGAGAGTTATTGGACTGGTGTACACCCTGGAAGTGTCGAGCAATGGGATAATTCTGGTCCTTGTTGGTTATGGCTCTAAGGTGTTCCTGTATCCGCTTTTTAACCATGCAAGTTGTACTCCCAACATACCAGATTCCGCACGGGCATTCCAGGATATACACTACATAGTTAGTACTACATGTAAGGAACTGCGGGATAGTTTTATTCTGTTTTAATCCCGGGATCCTAAAATCCTTAACCATGTGGCTACATTTGCAGGCTTTGCAATGGCCACATGGATAGAACCCTTTGAGATCGAAGCGGTTCCTATTGGGTGTTTCTGTGATATCTCCTCTGACCAAAATATCTTTCAAATTCCTCCCTCTTCTATATGTTATTAGAGGTCTGTCACCGATGGTCCCACCAATGACAGAATCTGATTTCAAGATCCTCCAATTGTCAGCTAGCATTTTCTGGACCTGTTTTGATTCGTGATTGAATGTAGTTATCACTCTAGTTGGCATTTCTTCCTGGTCCTCCCTGGTGGAGTATTCCAAGGCTTGTAATCTGCTGATTCCACTGATCTTCTTTACTGCCTTGTTTAATACCCATTCCGGGTACCCTCTTTCTCTGAATCTGCCTAGTACGATACCTAGTTCTTTCTTAAAGTCTTCCTCCGTGCTGCAATTTCTCCGTGCTCTTAGCACCTCCCCAAAGGGGATGCTCCATTTAAGTGGCTCTGGATGAGCACTGTTAGCATGGAGCAGGCTGTTCCCGGAAGTTTCCTTCCGGTGTAAGCTGGAAACCATTCTGCCTTCCTGTATAGAAATGACGGTGTCTAGGAATTCAATTTTATTGCTACTTATACTAGCAGTAAGATGTATGTTATACTTGTTGTTGTTAAGTTTGCTAATGAATTTCCTAGCTTCCTCTTCATTGCCCTTCCAAATGACGAAGAGATCGTCAATATACCTTAACCACACCAAGACTTTTTCAAAGTCTGAGTCCATGTCACTGTTAGTGTGGAGCTCCTCCTCCCACTTACCCAGGAAGAGGTTCGCAAAACTAGGTGCGAAGCACGTTCCCATGGCCGTGCCGCGGACCAGTTTGTAAATTTCACCATTAAATAGGAAGATGTTATTTTTCAGACATAGACCCATCATGTCAATTAACATATTGGTGTGATCAAGATAGCAGATATTTCTTGCTTTGAGAAAGTGGAGACATGCTTCAATGCCCTGGGTGTGATCAATGATGGTATATAATGAACTCACATCCAGGGCAATGAGTAGATATTCCTCTGCCCATGTGATATCAGAGATTTTATTCAGAAAATCTTTAGTATCCCTGATGTGTGAGGGTAACTGGGTGACATACTCTCTAAGAAAGAAGTCAACGTATTTAGATATGTTCTCGTTGACATTGCCTAGTGATGATACTATAGGTCTCCCTGGTGGTACAAGTGGGTTTTTATGTATCTTCGGGAGTAAGTACAAGATAGGTAATTTGGGGAAATCTTTTTTTAGAAAACTGTATTCCTGCCATGTGATGAGTCCTTCTTTTTGACAATTAGCTAGTTTTTCCCATGTGTTATTTATGCTGTCATTATATACATCAGTGGTACATTTGCAATAAAAGTTCGCATCAGAAAGTTGTTTTAGTGCTTCATCAATGTACATACGTTTGTCCCACAAGACAATATTGCCTCCCTTGTCGGAGGGTCTGATTACCATACTACTGTCTTGTGCTAGAGAAAGAATAAAGGTTCTTTGCTGATTGGAAAGATTGGAGTCATAATTCTGACGTGTACCTAGTCTGTGTTTATGCTTAATCATTTCCTTCGTTACCACTTCCTGAAAGGTGTCTATTGAGTCGTGTGGCAAAGTCGGAAAGAAAATGGATCTGGGCTTGAACGTAGTGCAAGCTGCCCTATGTATATTGACACCCTCCAGATCTTCTGAATCCTGGGACCCTCCAGTGCCCATCACAGGCTCTGCTAGATCATACATAGTTTCTAGGACAACTGCATCACCAACATTGAGATTCGGTTGCGACCAGATATCCAATTGTTGATCAATGCTTTCAGGTGGTCTGGCGTTCCTTAGGCTATGCCATTTTTTTAATTTAAGTTTTCTTATGAACTTAAAGATATCCACTCTAGTGTTAGCATAATTATACAACTCAGTGGGGCAGTAAGTTAGGCCTAAGCATAGCGTTGTTTTTTCCATGGGTGTAAGGAATCTAGAGGATAGATTGATGATTGTTCTATTTACCATTTCCTCATCCATGATTAGTATATTTTCCTTTGGCCTCCTCTTTTGGTTCCCATGAGTGCCTTGCTTATTTCTCCTTTGTCGGAGCCTGAGTCTCCTCTGCTTGGACCGCCCCTGCCTCTTCCTCTTCCTCTTCCTTGTCCCCGGCCACGTCCCCGTCCTCTCTTCGGAGTGGTCGGTTGGGTATCTTCCTTCTGTCGTCTGGTCCTCATGACGCGAAATTCGTCTAAAAAAGACGCAGGTTTACTTGTTATCTCCACTTCAGAGGAAGTACTGGCTGTGGTATCTGAGAGTTCTGTGTCCGAATCTTCTGTTGTCGGTGTTTCAGTTACTACTTCCACATTTTCAGAAGTGTTTCCTTGGTTGTCTTTCTGTTTATAGAGATGATCATATTTCTGGCTATACGTTAAGATACGACCGCTCTCGTAGTCCGCACAATCCCTATGCAGCTTTCTCTGTTTCCGTGATTTGATATCATCTTCATATCTCTTAAGTCTATTCACCAGGTCTTCTTTGAATTTTTTGATCTCCTCCTGGTCGGTACTCTTTTTGAAATCGTCATTGATCGCTTCCAATTCTTTAATTATTTCCTCTCTATCCTCCCATGCGTATTTAATGAGGATCAGAAGCATATTCTTGGAACTCAGGGCCGAATTGTTTGCCCAGTCTTCAAGCATCCGTGGGTTCCGTGCCTCATGTGACGGGGTAGTATATATGCGCAAACCACGTGGCACCATTTCCTTGTCAACGTAGTCTTGAAGTGAGACTGCCTCCCACCATTTCGATGCTTCCTGTTTTTTTAGTTTCTCATACCTCCGCATTTTGGTGTTCAACGTATTAACATCTGGTTTATTTATAGAAGCTCCAGATTGGCTTCCCTTGCCGGGAGCTCTTGCGAACAAAGTTTGTGCTTCCCTACGTCTCTCACTGTCACTCTCCATAACTTAGATCAATTACTTCCGGATGCAGCACACACTCTGTGTCTTCTGTTTGCACTTGAGAAACCAGCGGACAAACAGAACCTGTAGTGTCTGTTACACCCTCCGATTCAATTAATCATGACAGACCCGCTGTACATGCGCGGTTCCTGATGCCTTGGGATGTAATATTGTCTGAATCGTATGGGAGTTAGAAGTGGCCCTGTCTGCTTGTCTCCGTTGTTACAGTAAAGTACAATCCGATTTGATCGGAGGCAAGTACCGGGCCCCCCCGCATCCGCGCTAGGAGGGTAAACACTCGTGCACAAGTGCCCGCCTGCCACCCTCCCCCGCAGCACACACCGGGACCCGGCTTACCTCCTTTGCATGCAGGCTCTCGTTTCTCTCCCGATTCGTCTATCCACGGAGTCTCCTCGTATCTCCAAGGCCGGCGAGTGATCCCTCCGTTTCAATTCAATAACAGTCGGGTCCTTCCGGGATCCAAGCCCTCGTCAGGTGGTGCGTTGTCCGGCGAACCCACTGCCGGATAATCTATTCTTAGAGAGTATGTCACCCAGTTACCCTCACACATCAGGGATACTAAAGATTTTCTGAATAAAATCTCTGATATCACATGGGCAGAGGAATATCTACTCATTGCCCTGGATGTGAGTTCATTATATACCATCATTGATCACACCCAGGGCATTGAAGCATGTCTCCACTTTCTCAAAGCAAGAAATATCTGCTATCTTGATCACACCAATATGTTAATTGACATGATGGGTCTATGTCTGAAAAATAACATCTTCCTATTTAATGGTGAAATTTACAAACAGGTCCGCGGCACGGCCATGGGAACGTGCTTCGCACCTAGTTTTGCGAACCTCTTCCTGGGTAAGTGGGAGGAGGAGCTCCACACTAACAGTGACATGGACTCAGACTTTGAAAAAGTCTTGGTGTGGTTAAGGTATATTGACGATCTCTTCGTCATTTGGAAGGGCAATGAAGAGGAAGCTAGGAAATTCATTAGCAAACTTAACAACAACAAGTATAACATACATCTTACTGCTAGTATAAGTAGCAATAAAATTGAATTCCTAGACACCGTCATTTCTATACAGGAAGGCAGAATGGTTTCCAGCTTACACCGGAAGGAAACTTCCGGGAACAGCCTGCTCCATGCTAACAGTGCTCATCCAGAGCCACTTAAATGGAGCATCCCCTTTGGGGAGGTGCTAAGAGCACGGAGAAATTGCAGCACGGAGGAAGACTTTAAGAAAGAACTAGGTATCGTACTAGGCAGATTCTGAGAAAGAGGGTACCCGGAATGGGTATTAAACAAGGCAGTAAAGAAGATCAGTGGAATCAGCAGATTACAAGCCTTGGAATACTCCACCAGGGAGGACCAGGAAGAAATGCCAACTAGAGTGATAACTACATTCAATCACGAATCAAAACAGGTCCAGAAAATGCTAGCTGACAATTGGAGGATCTTGAAATCAGATTCTGTCATTGGTGGGACCATCGGTGACAGACCTCTAATAACATAAGGAAGAGGGAGGAATTTGAAAGATATTTTGGTCAGAGGAGATATCACAGAAACACCCAATAGGAACCGCTTCGATCTCAAAGGGTTCTATCCATGTGGCCATTGCAAAGCCTGCAAATGTAGCCACATGGTTAAGGATTTTAGGATCCCGGGATTAAAACAGAATAAAACTATCCCGCAGTTCCTTACATGTAGTACTAACTATGTAGTGTATATCCTGGAATGCCCGTGCGGACTCTGGTATGTTGGGAGTACAACTTGCATGGTTAAAAAGCGGATACAGGAACACCTTAGAGCCATAACCAACAAGGACCAGAATTATCCCATTGCTCGACACTTCCAGGGTGTACACCAGTCCAATAACTCTCTTTTGAAGTACTTCGCCATAGAACAGGTGCATGTTTCCAAAAGGGGAGGTAATAGAGAGCTGGCCCTGAGGAAGAGGGAATCCAAATGGATCATGGAATTAGAAACTAAGTTCCCTGGGGGGCATAATATGGACGAGGAACTTGCAACACACTTACATGATGATTGAACAGTTAATCGTGTATTGTGATATCTATCTGTATTTTGTAGTATATATGTAATTTATATGTATTTTATGAGTATTGAATGCCTTTTATATCGTTTTGAATAACATGCTAGTTCAGACATGTGATTTATGAGTAATCGATAGCTAATTTTTAACCTATGTTTCTCTCACCATCCAGGAGGAAAGGAAGGGACCATTCACTTCTTCACGACACGGCACAGGTTCCCTACCCTTTTCTTCATGAGGATGACACTTCATCGCACTCTCCTAGAGATAAGAACTTCACAGTTTTCATATTATTTCAGTATATTAATTCAGTTCTTCTTTGATGTTAAGTACACTCTTGTGACTTTGGTCTTTGCTAACCACCATGTGGTTGTAATTGGATGTGCCAACTGCTCTTGGCTTTTATTTGCCACTTGGCATTTGAGCTATGCATTCTGTCCTTAAGGGTGCGTTTGTATAGGAGGCACTAGTCCGTATAGAAATCCATACAATTGAGTTCGAAGTTTGAAAACCAATATATGCATGCCTGCACATCTATGGGAACGTATGCGGCACTAGTCTGCTTAATGCATATATAGTGGAGTCTACCGGGCTTGACTATTTAGTATTACTAGCTTTTGTCTGATTATCAACTCGCAATGGATAAAGTTGGTTGAATCTTTTGTCGGAAATTCAATGTGCGGTAAAACGTATTGCATATATCCAACAACATGACATAATTGGAATTCAATATGTAAAATGTTAACAAGCTGATCGAATGTCAGAACTCAAAGAATACTAGGTTATATTCATCTAATTGTACGAGGTTTGTACCTGTTTAGAAATGGCGGCCGCTTTGCAGCCTAAATGAGCAATATGTTAGCACCTCTTCTATGTTTACATATACCTATATGTATGTTTGAGAATCCAGAAGTAATCGTGTGACCAAGACACAGGTTGTGTCGAAACGCGTAGCGATTTATGATTAAAAAAGACTGACCTTTGAGAGTGCGTTTTTCGTTTCTTGAGACTGGTAATTGGATTATCCGGCAGTGGGTTCGCCGGACAACGCACCACCTGACGAGGGCTTGGATCCCGGAAGGACCCGACTGTTATTGAATATATATATATATATATATATATATATATATATATATATATATATATATATATATATATATATATATATATATATATATATATATATATATATATATATATATATATATATATATATATATATATATATATATATATATATATATGTATCCACAAACTCCTCGTAAGCTTTTTCAATCCTTCCAACAAAAAGGAGCGTAGACCACATCAAATCAGCAATAAAGTGCGTTTATTTTCCCCTCAGTGCAGCGATGTAACAGCCATTACGCGTTTCAGCACCGGAGGGCCTTGATCACATGATAATATATATATACATATATATTACCTACTGGCGGTCGCCAGTAGGTAGTTATAGTTAGGGCCAAGTTTCCACAGGAAGAGCATTTTTTGTTTTGCTTATAACTTTGGCGTCATTTGATGAATCTTCATGAAATTTTCCAAACTAATTCTTTGTTTATATCAGCTCCTATGTGGGAAGTTTTAGGGTGATTCGTCAAGGGGGGGCCGAGAAAAAATGGGGGTCCCAAAACATGTTTTCTCCATGTTAATTTCCATAGGAAACTTTAGACAAGGCTACAGCTCGAACGGGTGAACGGAATTGCCCCACATTTGGCAGGGAGAAGGGTCTTGGTCTTGAAAGCATGCTGTTGTTTATTTGGTGTAAATCCGTTCAGTAGTTTTGGAGAAATATCGAAATTTACAGATATCGATATTTGGGAATTCTGCCATCTGATTGGCTGAGGCATTGCGAGCACGAGCTTCCTGCTTATTGGTTGTGAGCGCTGCGAGCGGTTGCAACTAGGAAGTGTTGGCCGCCATTTTGTGATTCCATTGAAGTGAGTAAGGGGGAAAAAGGGCGAAAAGAGTAGGAAACAAGAGGAGTGTGAAGTGAAGTAGTCACACCTACCGGTGTGAAAGTGCAGTGTTGCTCAGAGTGACATGGTGCTGAGATGAGATGCTGCTACAGTCGGGTATGAAACCTAGAGCCTAAACCAGGAGGTCATTGCTGTAAAGTGATGTGCTCTGGTGGTGTAGGACACCGGTGGAAGTAGTGTTAGTAGGCGTTTATACCATACAGGGAGTGGGAAGCGAACTACTGAGCTCTACCATTCGTTTATACTATACCGGAAGTGGAAAGCGAAGTACTACGCCTACCGGTGTGAAGACTCGGGGATCAAACCGAGCTGATTGTTGTAAAGTGATGGCCTGTGGGCGCTGTAGCATACTGGCCGCTGTAGTATAACTGTAAGTAGTGTTAGTATGCATTTATACTATACAGGGAGTGGGAAACAAACTACTTACCTCTACTGGTCTGAAGACTCGGGGATTAAACCGTGAGCTCATTGCTGTAAAGTGATGTGCTCTGTGTACTATTTCAATGTAAGTCATAGTACAATGTTAGTTTGTAATGATACATTAATGTAAGTATGTAATGTTAGAATGTAGGGCCGTCATGAGGGTAATCTTGGGGAGTTTGTACACGGTGCTGGAGAAGACGGATGCCTTGGTGTCTGGTTCTGTTGGTGGCTGTTTAAGCTGTCTTCTTTTCCTGCAATAAATCTACTTATCGGATCCACTGCTGTCTTCCTGTTCACTACATAAATTTGGCAATGAGCAGGAGAAGGTGAAAAGAAGGCAGCACTCACGAAGATTTTGTGCTTGCTTGCGTTCTGCTGAAGACCCGTTTTCTTTGTGAATCTGTTTCTACTCATCCCAGGGTCGTGTGCTGAAGACCCGTTTTCTTGGTGAATCTATTTCTACTCATCCCAGGGTCGTCGGCTGATCGAACTATGTGATCCTACCTATGGTTGGAGTTATATTTTTTGATTTTGGGCTTCCTCTGCCTCTTCACTACACTGTGGTTGCTGTACCACACATGTGCAAGTAGTGTTAGTATTTGTTTATACTCATTCTTTAGTCATGCATTAAACAAAGCATCATGGTCCCATGGAGCGCCACCCCCCAGGCGCAGGTCATACAATGTCCCGGGGTGTGCAAGTGCGGGATATTTATGTTTGCTATTACAGGGAGGAAGCATTGCTTGCACCCTGTGATAGAAAATTCTTGTTTGCCTCGGGGTCTCTGCAGCACTGGGGATCTTAATCTCACATGTAAATTAGGCGCGGGAGGGCACCGAGATGTTTCGCAGACTAGGGGATCGACACCTCCCCGGGTATTGTTACGAATTGTTCAGGGGGCTTTGAGGCTAACTCAAGACCGGGAATCGGCAACCTCCGGGGCTTTATTTAAATATGCAGGGTGGGTCTCGTCAGTCCTTGAAGCCTCGATGGCCCTAGACAGTGCCTTATTGGTTCTGAAATCACACGGGCAGCACTCATGGTGTTATAAATTGATACACTCATAGAACTCTTGCCGTTGTACAATTACCCAGGCTTCATTTATGTAATAGTCTGTTGGTTTATATTTGGTAGGTGCATTGGAAAAAACTAAACAAAATTTCCCTTATAACCTACTATCAACCGCAGATTTTCACAATAAACTACAGACAAGTGTTGTCAGAAAAAGAAGACCCATACACTCAGTTATTTATTGTTAAAAAAAAATAACTTTTATTAACACAACACAAATAAATAGAAATGTAACTTTATTCGAACAACAGTAAAACATGAAAGAAGTGTGTGGGACTACTCCGGAAGCAGCGTACAAAACCTGCAAGACAAAAAAGAAACATAAGTATGTGTGCCATGTCTAAGAGAAAAAGAAAGGTAGTGAGAATGAACGGAGGAAAGTGAGAATGGGACAGAGAGCGAGTGGGTGGAAGGGAGAAGGGGAGGGAGAGTGAAAAGAACAGAGGGAGGAGGAGACAGAGCGCCGGCCTACTGCACCCAGCCCTCACTGTTCACCTCCCATCACCCGTGTGTCTGGGACGCTGGGGTCTGTGAGAAAGAGTGCAGTCCAGCAAGTCCTTAAAATGAAACAGAGATATGAATGAGGCCAGAGATTACATTATTATCTATGGCAACATCGCTTGCCTGCACCTGTGCATCCAGGCTGCTGCACCCCAGCCCCTTTCTCTGCACTGTGCTCAATAGCATCTCCTGCGTGCCGAGGCTTGACTGCTCACCTGCCACAACCGGTGTGTCCAAGGACGTGCCGGTGCGAGCTCCAAATCAGGGGTACCGCTATCAGGGTGGCCCAGCAGATCTCCGGTTATGGACGGTGTCTTGATACCACAGTGGAAGGCGTCAGAATGCCCAGGGCATCATCACGGGGTGAGCACCTGCTCCGCCCATTTTGGCTCCACTAACCCAGTGTCTGAAAAGGGAGAAAAAATATAGTGTTGGAAACGTCTTGAGGTAAATGAAGGTTTCTTTCAAAGTTAATAGAGAACACCAGTTGAGTGCATCCTTCCTTCTTGAAGTACGATCTTAGAACTGTTAGTGGTAATCGTGGTTCAAAGAGGAGTCGGAGTGCACGAGAATACACAAGGTTTTAATAATAATATGTTATGCCAACGTTCACATACAAAGGAACAGAGCGCATGGTAGAAGCATAATTTGCGCGTGTATTGCAGTGGCGCAAGCCTGTGTGCATGTACACTTAGTAATCAGGCCACTACAGTGCCCCAAAAGCTAACGCCACGTGTCTGTAGGGCAGCGCTGCCTGCTGGCTCAGGCCTACAGTACGGTCCAGCAGGTCCATAAAATGAGACAGAGATGTGACTGAATGAGGTCAGAGATCACATCGGTAAGCAGGGTAACATCGGTTGTTCGCACCTTTGCAAACAGGCTGATGCACCCCACCCCTCCGGCAGCACTGCCCTCAACACGTGTCTGTAGGTCAGTGCTGCCCGCTGGCTCAGGCCTACAATACGGTCCAGCAGGTCCTTAAAATGAGACAGACATGTGACTGAATGAGGTCAGAGAACACATTATTAAGCAGGGCAATATTGCTTGTTTGTACTTGCGCACCCAGGCTGATGCACCCCACCCCTCCCGCAGTATCGCACTCAATTGCAGCCCCTGTGCACCCAGGCCCCACTGTTCACCTGCTGTCATTGTTGTGTGTCCAAACACGACGGGCAGCAGTGTTCACAATTCAGGTGCAGTGTTGATTGCAACGATGGTGTACGCCTTATGGATCCCTTTTTTTATTGCGCATTGTGATATGCGAGCTGGATGAGGCCATATTGCCTGAGGCAGTGTAGAAGAACTGGGACATCTGGTGTCGTCGTTATCCTATTTATACGTATGCAAAGTGGGCTGGGCTTGCGTACACCAGGCGAGTGTAGGGGTGTGAATAATAGCTCCGGGACCGGGACGTGGTTCAGTTCCTGCCTGGCCAGGAAGTGTACTTATGTGTGTTTCTGTTGCGGTTTTGACATCGCAGAATGCACAATTTAATGTAGCATGCACCAGGAGGGCGGCAACTATCGCTGTTCGAAAACATTGAATGGCCAACATCACATGTCGTTGTCAAGGTTGTGGATATGCGCAGACACTCATGCCAATGGTGTGCGGTATTATCAAAAGTGTAGCTATCAAGAAGCGCACACATGTGAATGTGTTCGGATGGAGTGAGGATCAGCAGTGAGGCTACATCATAAATAGTGATAACGTTCATTATAGTCAAGCAATGCATGCCAAACGTGAATCTTTAAGTCTCACATATGACACACTACTATACTAGTAAAGCCTGACAACAAAGAATACAGCAATACAAATGTACACATTACTGTTTACTGTTTGTCACATGTGATCTAGGATGTGCACTCTGCCCATGGCTGATGATACCCCTTCAGGCCAGCAATGCCAAGGCCGAAAGGCAGCACAATAATGTGCACACACACACACCAGGGGCATCGTGTAACACACATTTGATTTTTGATGTAACGATTGAGATGCATGGCCATCACACGTGGAAGGCTTATGTAAAGACCATGAATATTGATCAAGATGATTGTTGCATGTTGTGTGTAGTAGAAGATATGTGTACACAGCAAAAAAACTTTTCAAAAAAGCTCTATAAACAGAAGGGGTGTGTCTCATCAAACACTGTAGAGAGAATTACTAAAATGGGTGGGGTCCTCCAACTGTTACAATGGGAAATGTTATGAACTAATCAAATGCTTTTTTTTAAGGTCACATGGCAATCGCCCAACCTCGGGTGCGCAAGGAGGCCGCACCCGACAAGATTTTGAGAAAATATATTAATCATAATATAAGTTTATTACAGTTAGAAATATATAAATGTTTAAAATATTTTAGATTATCGCTTGCTCTCATATACAGTTTAAAGTTATTTAGATATAGTTTTGAGACATAAAAAAAACGAGGGAGTGGCGTACCCGGCGTGACACCATACGTCTATGAAGTAACACAGGGCCTGGCAGCGTGCACTCATCGCATATGCAGCTCGCAGCGGGTGCGACCCCATACGTACATGATGTAATGAGGGACGCGGTGCCACGAATCCGTAGGATACGAAATGCGCATCCTTTACGAGTTTAGCAATATGGCGGATAGGATCCTCGTGGTGATGGAGCTTGGTACACTACCTGTACACTACCGGTATGGGAGTGCAGTTTTCTCAACAAAAAAAAAAAGATATACATATTTTTTGGGGAAGATATAAAACATTACTTAATTTTTAAAGTTAAAAAAAAGAAGTATAATAGAGTTCCAAAATATTACAAAAAAATAGAAACAATATAGGTTTTATAAACATTAAAATATGAAATTAACATTTAAAAAACCTTCGAAATTCACTGAAAAAACCATAGGTTTTACAGACGTTATAGTTAGAAATTAGCATTTAAAAAACCTTTGAAATTCACAAAAAAAAACATAGGTTTCAGGGACGTTATAGTTAGTTGGACATTTGACTCATATAAAACCAGAGAAATTTGCCTGTTATTGTTAGTTGAGCTAACTATAACTTGCGCGCCCGCAATGCACTGCTGATGATGTCACATATTACATCACTCATGACATGGTCAGTGACATCACTTTTGACATCACTGATTACATCCCAAATGACATCACTGATGACATCATCCACGTGATAATCTGATGCACATACTGATACCCTAATATAAACTTTGATACACCCGTTCTAAAATGCAGACTACAATTTTTGAAACTTTACACAAAACAATGCCATAAACTACATACCACTCACTGTTTCCTAGGTCTACACACACATCCAGTCACTTATACATGTAGTTACTCATCAATACAGTAGTATAATATGCACTCATACATCTATACATGCAGTCACACTCCGCCGCTCATCCATA
The DNA here is from genome assembly GCF_964204655.1 of Triturus cristatus. Lineage (NCBI taxonomy): Eukaryota > Metazoa > Chordata > Amphibia > Caudata > Salamandridae > Triturus > Triturus cristatus. The sequence continues at coordinate 728,889,236 of NC_140587.1, read as the reverse complement.
GAGTTACTCACACACCTAGTCAGTAATGCAAAGAATCAATCACACATCCATTTACTCATGTATACAGTTATACACACCAAGTCCGTTATTTATAGACACACCATATCACTTATTTATAGAGATACTAACACATATTTACTGTCTTATACAATTACTGATACAAGCAGACACTCATTTATACACAAACTCTTCAAATAACTTACTCTCACGTATAGTCATTTATATACTCCAACACTCACATATACTGCCTTAAAACATATATAGTTACTCACACATATACCAGTGAGACATTCATTCGCTCACCAACTCACCCCTACACACACTAACTCACCCATACAGCCCTTCCCAGATGCACTTTTTAATCTATACAACCAGTGAATCACCCACTCAGACATGTTTGCACACAGTCACACACCCCCTGCACCCACCCAGACAGACACTCAGGCACCCATACAGATAGTCAGACAACAAATCTATAACCCATATAGACACTCATGTAGGTACTCAGCAACCCATGGAGCCGCTTATACACCAACTGAGACACTAATACAGACTTTCACACAGTTTAGTCACTAACCCATACATTCAGTAACACATGTTCAATCACTCACTTATACAGTCAGTCACGCACCTACTAAATAATCCATTCAGGAACTTGTAAATTCACACTTTCTTCAATACACCTTGACATAGATATATTTGAAAAATATTTAAAATATACAGAAACACACATTCACTGGATGAAGTCATCAGTGATGTCATCAGTGATGTCATTTGAGATGTCATCAGTGATGTTATCAGTGATGTCACTGACCATGTCATGAGTGATGTAATATGTGACGTCATCACCAGTGCATTGCGGGTGCGCGAATTATAGTTAGCTCAACTAACTATAACAGGCGAATTTCTCTGGTTTTATTTGAGTCAAATGTCCAACTAACTATAACGTCCCTGAAAGCTATGGTTTTTTCAGTGAATTTCTAAGGTTTTTTAAATGCTAAATCCTAACTATAACGTCTGTAAAACCTATGGTTTTTTCAGTGAATATGTATATATGTGTGTGTATATATATGTGTGTATATATATATATATATGAACAAACACCAGAGTTCCCACTATTGTCACCTCCAATTCAAAAAGGCAAAAAATCGGGACACGGACTCCAAGGTAGGTGCGTGGTTTTCTTCTTTTATTTTTTAGGCAAATAGACGCTTCGGCATGGCAGCATGACGCGTTTCGCCCAACAAGTGGGCTTGATCACATAATGAAAAGTTCTAAACTTCACTATATTAAGCACTTACACAGGTGCCACTCATTGCGTCATGTGATGCAGTGAACACAGAAGAAATACTCTTAGTAGGGTGATCTTTCTAAAAACGTAGTGAGCAAACAGTTATTAGTTACTCAATGACTGTACACTTAATATCATGTAAAAACCACAATTATTATATAAATTAAATAAATAATTTAAAATAATTGATATGTTATAGAGTGCAAAAATGCAAATGTGCAAATCGATGAACAATAAATAGTTAAACATTTGTAGGTACCAATACCTCAATGAAACCTGAACATCATTTTTTATGCACCATATTGCATGGCGTCGTTGGTATAGAATTAGGAAAAAATTCCAATATATCTTTTTACCTGGTGTCTACAGTCATAATTTTTAAAGAGTCAATCCCCTACAAAAAGGTTTAAAAAAAAAAACTGTTTGGATTTTTTTGTGAAAGTCTTCTAAAGTGCTAAAAATAATAATGTCAAAAATAATCACAATTATATCTATTGTGATTAAAAATCATATTAAGTGAAATTGGAAACAGAAGTTGCAAGATTCATTAACCCATTATAAAATATGTTTCCAGTTTGTAAGAGACATATAATTTGTTGGAGGGACATGTACCCATGAACTCTACATTCTACATCATAATGGACACTTGTGATTCTAAATGAGAATTAGAAGCCAAGAAGTCATAAAATAACCAGAATCTCAATTACTAAATGTGTGAACCTCATAGTAAATAGGTGTTCGATAGTACATATTGATACGAGGAGATTATCTAATCAATGACCGTTGTGAGAAAAGGAAAGGTAAAATCAACATGTAGTGTACTTGAATCCCATTGTACTATCAATAATCTTACTTCAATCTAAATAAACTTGATAGAGTATGTAAACATTTCGACAATATTATAAATAACCTTTAAAAAGATCTATAAAAATACATTCTTAAAATTTCTAACAAAATACAAAAATGTATAAAAAGACTTTTCAAAATTTCAATAAAATGCAATATAAAAGATATATATATATATATATATATATATATATATATATATATATATATATATATATATATATATATATATATATATATATATATATATATATACTTACCAAACATTCAAAAGACTACCTTGCACAACCAATTATCTGTCTCCAAATATTTAAAAAGAGCAAATATGTGTGCTATTATTAGTGCCATTACACCAAAGGTCTTATAACAGAAGCATCTTTAAAGGACAAATACCTTGAAATGTTACAGTGGGCCTCTCTTCAAAATGGGCTTTCAAAGCTTTGAAGAGAATGTCTGTGCATGTTCCCCGCAACTGATGAACAGTCCAAAATTATTTGTTAGACTCAATTGTGGGCTTATTTTGTGGTTGGTTGTAATATCAGGAGATAATGTTGCAGAGAGCAATACCAATAATGCAGGGTGTGGGATTTTCCTCTCTCTATGGAAAACCTCCAGTTCTGAGTACTGCGACTGAGAATGGGACTGAATCCTCAATGGGAAACATTTAACCCCATTCTAAAATGGAGTTTGCTCCTGTCGTTTTCTCCAACACAGGTTTCCCCAGGTTTTTTCTTTCAAATTTTGCATGGGGAAATATGCAATGTACAAGTGTTTTTTGTTTTACAAAGTACTCTAGAACAGGAGTTGGCGCCGGAATATGAGTTACTGCGTACTGCATAATAATGACTCGGGTGCTGAATGATGACATTATAGTCACAGATTTTTGGAGCAAGTAATGATCCTTCTCTTTGAGGAGTTTCTATTGGTGGAGAATCCGCACGCAGAACTAATCAGCCATATCCATAAGAGGTAATCCAGTCAATGTATCAAACAAGGGCACACTAATGGAGCATGCCTATATATTGATACATTACGTACGAATATCATTGTGTTATGTATATATACAAGGATTTAGTTGATATATACACCAATGTTCTCAATGCACAAAACAGTATGCTGCTGATATAACATCACACTATAAACGAGTATATTTAAAATATAAACTGGTACGCTGTGTTTCAAAACCAGAGGGGGATATTCTCAAGAACGTGTGATAACTATCGCAAAATTTGCTTAACGCAACTATGCACATCGCAGTCTATTGCTGGAAAATAACACCTTCTTAACGTTGTATTGTCAACCCTGTGGCACCATGCGATAGGCACACGATAACGTGCCAAATAACGGCGTTGAAACAAACGCAACGCAGGAAAAACGCAAACATGAACGCAAAAAATGTTGCAATGTGGTTAATCACGTTAAAAAAATCAGGGGTAACCAGAGACAGGTCTGCAATTCCCACGCCTCATGCGGGAAAATGCACTATAAAAGAAGAACAAAAAAAAGGCAAAAGAAAATAAACTGCGTAGCACCATGGATGCACCCGGACCGTTTGCAGAGGACAACGCTAACCCCACAAGCCCCACAGATGACCAGCAAGGAACCCCGGACTCGGGGAAGGCCAAGGAGAAGAGGAAGAGGAAGACGCGGTTCAGTCCGCAGGAAAACAGAATCATCGTTACGGAGGTGATAGGACACTACCAACAACTGCTCTGCACCGCAAACGTGTCATTGGCAACACAAACGGAAATATGACAGTCCATCGTGAACAACGTGAATGCAGTCAGAGAGTCGAGGAGGTCAATGGAGGAGGTCAAGAGGTGCTGGCATGACGTGGAAAGCCAAACCAAGCAGAAAGTCACTGCCAACAGGAAGGCAGCAATGGCGACTGGGGGTGGGAATCCTGCGCCACAGGAGGAGCTGGATGATCTGGAGGAAATGGTGGCGACAGTCATCAGTGTGGAGACGGTGCAAGGAGTTGAGGGGCCGGACACAGCTCGATATGACCTAACCCAACAGCAACAGGGTGAGTAACGACCAGGGACTGGGGGAGATGGGCACAATGGCACACATGCACAATCATGTGTAGCACACTGCACATCCACAATGAGTGTGGAACATGTCCCTGACACCCTTGGCACGCTGCAGCACACATAGAAACACCAAGTAGGCCCCCCTCCACTATGTGCCCAAAGGGGCCCCCCTCCCTATCACATAACCTACCCATGCACATGTGCTGAATCCAGCTAAGCAGTGGCTTTGTGAGCCACACTGACAATGCAAGTGACACTGCATGATCAATAGCATGGCTGCAGTCAAAATAGATGACACGGTGCACACCACAACACTGAGGTGGCCCAGTGTGGATCACACCCTCCAATAAGCAGGTGACACATCCACGTGCACATGCAACCCTTGACATCAACAACAAAACTACTGACAAACAATGCACACGAGTACAAAAACCGTCCAAGAGCACAAATGACCCAAGTCGCCAGCATCTCTGCACCGTAAAAGCACACAAGTCAAAGGCACACCTCCTCAAAGGGATAAGGGGCCGCTAAATTAGAGCTGCAGGGGCGACTCTCCCACAATACCGCACACACGCATAGCAATCACAGCACATCGACATTGACAACAATGTGGTACAAGGTGCAACCCTTTCACTACAGAACAGAGGACACAGCTGGTGCCACATGTGCGTAGAAACTGGCCAATCACATCTGGCATAGCAGGACACTGTGAGATGAAAATATGCAAGTACAACCTCACATCCGTCATGCAGTCCAAATGTCCACTGTCTCCCATCAAATAGCCAACTCCTCCACAACATTCACAATGTACATTTTCATGCAGTCTGTATGTAAACATCTACAATGTGTCAACATACATGGAACACACTGTTAACCTGCATCTCCCCTTAACATTGCAGAGGGATATTCAACACCTCCTGCAGAGCAGACCAGACATCTCTTCAGTGATGATGAAGAGGACACCCTGGACATTTGCTCAGACACCCTCCAACGGCTCATGGACAGCCTCTGCACCCCACTCCCAGGAACAGTGCAGCCCAGCTGTATCGAGGTGACCCCACCCCCTGCACAGACCACACAGCAGGAAGCACACACCACCACAGCTTGCACCCAGCACCTCACCGAAGAACACATGACGTTCCAACACCATGTGTAAGACTGCCAGAAGGAGCTGGCTGAACATGTGCGTCTGGGGTTCGAAATCATGGCAGCCAAACTGGATGACATACGTGGGTGTCTAAGTCCCATCAGGGACCACTTACAGTCCATTACGGACACCCACAGTCTGTTGCATGCTCTACAAAAATTCTTGGCTGACCTCGCTGGAGCCATTACTCGGATACAAGAACTGTCTAGTCAGACAGGCCCAAGAGATGACAGCACGGAGTATGCACAGGTGCGGAGGACAATGGAGAACATGGACTGGATGCAGGCTGGAAGGACGTATGCCATGGCTGAGCACCACTGAGATGTATCTGGGATATTCCATGCCCTGCAGATCCTCATCATGGCATTGATGCCACAAAGCCTGTCCCAGATGACTGCTGCAGGAACTTTGACACACACATCTCCGCCCCCTGATGCATCAGTGGCACTCAGTGAGGGAGCCATACCACCTCCACCCCCTGTTGTGCCAGTGACACACAGTGAGGCAGCCATAACACCACCACACACACCTGGAACACCTGACATGGAAGACATATTAGAGGACGAAGATGTGATGGTAATGACTCTGTGTCAAAAAGGAGGTTGAAGCATTCCTCCCCGCCATATGGCCTGATCCTGCTTGGTTCAGCCCCCTGCATCATGCCCTGGAACAACACCTTCCACTGTCCCCCCAAACACTCTGCGGCATTCACCTGGACCCCGACATGGACTGCCATACCTGCACCGGGGACCAATGACACAGCAATCAGGCTGCGGCCTGGACTCTTCCTCGTCCGACTAACTTGTCATTCCCCAGAGGACTCTGGTTGGCACTCCACATCATGTCTATGTTCAGTCAAGAATAAAAGCATGGATGAATGTAGGGACATGGATTGCACAAAAAGGTACACCCTGGGAAATGACATCAATGTCCATGTTTGACCATGACACACATGGCCAATCATATGTCTGTGAAGGTGTGAACTATAAGTGGACGCATTGCTCATTAACAACAATCTTGCAACCCTCAATGTAGCCCCACGTCCATGTATGAAATATGGCTGTGTGTGGAAATGTCAACGTCAGTAGCAGGACCAAAGTAGTGTCCCCCATCACATGTGACAACAGTACATCTCTTCGCATACCTACACACACTCAACTGTGTGGACAGAGCCTGTTTTGATGGATCACATTGATCCACATGGCAAGAAGTTGGATTCCATACTCACATTGCTGAAGACACGTAAGCGCACAGGTCTACCAGCAACTTTACCAACCACAATGTCTGGCTCACAAAGGTGGATCTGCCAATGGGGACTCACCCCTAAGTGAAATGCGTCCATCAGTCCCTCCCTGTGTATGGACAATGCTCATTGAGGCACACGATTTGGCATTCTAATCAACACTCATCACAGTTTAACACTAGTGAATTTGCGTACAATTTATTAGCATGTGCGTGTCAGTACTGGCAAGAAAAGGGCCACAACACGCAGAACATGGGGATGCAAACATGGACAGAAATCATCACGGATGGCAACGGTCTCAGCCTACCTTGCCTTGCTGGACGAGTCATGTGATGGTTGGTGTATGCTCAATGCAACATGTCAGGGGACACCACTCACAGCCCATGGGATCTGCATAGTCCTTTACCACCGGACTGCGCGGACTGTCTGCTCTGCTGAAAGTGAGCAGGAGACAGAGTCCAAAGGGTCGCATGTAGAACTACATTGCCATGTGTGTACACTCCCTGCAGCAGGGTGTCAGATTGAGGAACGTTGCCATGCGCCGCTGTCCACTCACCTTGCACAGGTGTCTGTCAACCTGCAGTGTTGCTCGCACATGCATTCTGAGTCCAGGCGAATGCTGCCATGTCCACTGTAATGGTGGGATATGTGACCATTTCTCCAAGATGCAAAAGGGTGTTGGGACCTGTGCTATGGGTCACAATCAGTTGTGACTGCAGGAACATAGTTACTCGTCCATGAGAGCGAGCGCAGCTTCATAGGCCATCAGTTCCAGGAGTACATCATTGTCGACTTAAACGAACACGAGGGCGAGCCAATCCATTAGCTTATCTGGACAGATGTGCTCCATACACGCAGTTTCACCAATCTGCAACCCAGCCCAATAGGGGAGCGCCTCGATGTGGTCACTGCACACTAGGAATTGTGCAATCTCCCATGCCCAACGGCCAGCACATACGCCAAATATCAAGGCATCCCATGAACGGGTATCACGGTTACATTCCTGGTCGTGGGCCAACAAGGGTGCACACACATGTCATAATCCAGTTCAGCTACCGTTGTGTTGGATAGGCAGACATCCATGGGCCACTCAAATATGCATGATCTACAGTGGAACCAGGGCTGGGAGCAGGTGACGTACGCAAGTTGGAAGCTCAAACAGTAATTGATCCGCAGCACAGCCAATGGCAGTGCCCCCAAAAGAAGCAGCAGTCGGTCGCGGTACAGTTGTACGTGACACGGGTTGCGCATGTGCCTGGAATTTCCTGTCATTGCGTTGTTGGGTCTCGAAGAACCGGCACTCTTCTGACCCGCAGCTATTGTGTGGATAACATGCCACAGCTCGGAGCAATGAGTCGTATGGGTGTGCAAAATTTGGACGTATGGGTTTTGCTGTGCTTAAGTGTCAAGGGCATTCCATGCAGGACTATCTCAGGCAAGGTCTTCTGTGTGTGGGGTGTGGATATGTTGTTCTTTCATTAGCGCTGTGTGGAGTGTGGGAGTCATCATCTGCTATGGTGTAACTTTCAGGGGGAGCCCTCCGCATGCACTTCCAAGGTCGTAAGTGCAGATGTCCTTCCGACTTCTGTATTGGGACAAAGGAGCTTTCATCCACAATGTCAGTCTGGCTACTGCTTGCATTCTTGAAATGTGATGTGGCTTTCGCTTTGCAAATGGGGCTCTGCCTTAGGCTTATGGTGCACCAAGAGCAATACACACATAAAAGTTGTCATATATCAGCCAAGACCCTGAGCGGCCTGGCGCTCCTTGTACAATCCCTTCCTGCGCGGCCGCCCTCTGTGTGCATGCAACAGGGCAACATTGTTGGTTAAGGTCCATGTGGCGCCGACACTGCAACAGAGACACAGGCATCAGTTGGTTTCCTGTCCAGCTCAGTAATTAACCATGCACAGGGCCCAGGGATGGTTCTCTCTCTTTCTCTCTCTCCCTCTCTTCCTTTCACTGTCTCTCTCTTATTCTGTTTCTCTCTCTCTCCTTCTCCCTCTCCCCCTTTCTATCTCTTTCGCTCTCTCTTTCTCTCAATCTCTGTCCTTTGATGAGCGCATGACACACATTCTTATCTTGAATTTTGTTTTGCAGGCTGTGACTTACAAAATGTCCATGGAAGACCCACCATGACTCTTCCAAATAGTAGTATTGAGTTACATTTGAATGAATCATTCTTTTTGGGAAATTCAAAGGTGAATGATTTACCTTTGTCTGTCCACACATGAATGTTAATTGTTGTTCTTGTGCAGCTTCAGGCGAATTGTTTGGTTCAGGAATTTGTAAAGTTGATGAAAACTATCTTCGTATGGAGGGTCCGGGGTAGGGCCTAGGGAGAGGGGGGTTTTCCTGGGGGGGGTGGCGGTGGGTGTTGTGGCCCCCTTGGGTGTCTGAGCAGCCTGATCATTGGCTCCATGGCATCTGTTGTTCTTCAGGCGTGGCTGTGTGCTGGGCTCTCTTTTTCATGGTGCAGGTTGTCATCCGACTTAACACCAGGTAGGAGCAGGTGTTAAATTCCTGCTGCTAATGCGCCTTATCTCATGTTTTGGGATCTTACCGCAGATCGGGCTGGTCGTTGAGAATGTTGCGAAGTGGGGTTGTTGCGGCTTTTTGCACGGGAACACCTACTCTTCATCTCATTAGCATTAGTTGCCGGTGTCATCCGTGGTGTTGTATTTTTCGGGTACTATCGCATGAACATTGGTGATATCAGCTGTTAGCACCAGCTTGTGAATGGTGCGATGAATTTATCACCACTTTGGCTGCGATAAAGTGTAGCTAACAAGGAGATAAGTCCCTGAGAATATACCCTATAGTCTTTAAACCAAATGCTTTCTTACATAAACAAACATGCTTACATATGTTCCAATAGTTCATCTATGCTTTCACTTTCATATTGATGCCATTAACAAATGCCATTGTATACAAATTAGCATAGAGAATGCAGGGCACTGTAACTGATGTGCGTCATGTCTGTTTCATAGAACTACCAATGTAGCTGTTATTGTGAACACTTATATGTGGTAAAACCCAATACGTGTCATGAGGGAGACAAATACAGTTTGTGCTGTTTGAACCAACCTAACTTTATGCACTTTTCAGAAGTCAAAGTTGATTTGGCTAAAATAAGTACTTTAAATTGGGAGCATCTACTGACATTATAGCTGTTAAAGTCAAGTGAATGGAGTTCATACATTTGAGTGAAACATGCCATATTGTTTCCATTCCTTTTCACATATCTTGACTCGCACTGTGTGTCTAGCTTGCACTTTCAGGGCTTTCTGTAACATCGCTCAGGTTAACCAAGCAACATAACCACATCAGGTACCATCTGTTACCACAAAGTCGTCAATTTTATGGTATATTTGGCAGCATTTGCGCATCGCTTTGTAATGAGTCTACATTTTGGTTTAATATGCTTTTGTTTACAGCAAGGCACTAATTAACAGGGTTTATCCCTCTACGCTACACGGTCCATAAACTTTCATCCTTTTTGTTTTACTTCGTTTCTTCAGCATCTATTTCTAATTTTTGAGACAGATGGTACAGTACTAGCGATAAAGCCTCACTTGTTTCTCTTTTGGCCGATATTTTTCACATTTTAAGGTAGATGGTGTTGGTAGATTCTAGTGGTGTACTTCAGTAAATGTGAATATCACCATATAATGTATCCTGTAACATATTTTTATTCTTTAAAATTACCTCTGTTACCATTCGTGAGAAAATGAAGCACAAACCTTTCCAAATTTGTTCATTTTAACCATTAAATGTGCGCAAATCATGACACGCCAAAACAGAAGTAATTGTTCAGGAGTGGATATTCGCAGGATGATTCATAAAATGGTTTCAAAAATTCAAAAGTTTAGTCATTCTTGCTCAGTTTTCAAAACATCTGTAAATTTACTCCGGTAGACTTAACCTGCGTTTCCTGCAGCATTGCTGGGATCCTTTGACAGCTGAACGTTTCCAGAGGTATTCACATTCATAAACATTTTTAAATGGGCACGTGTACAGCTGTATATAAATTGCATTTCTATATGATAACATTTTCGTCTTCCACGAGAAAATATTTTGCCCATGGAGAAATCAGTTTCACTATTAGTTTGGGGTGTTCTCTCTGCTTTCCGAACCTTGGCTGGTGAAATATTCCTGCTGCACCTGGCAGGAGTAAACTGTTTTTGTATCCAGGGTGGAATGAGCCCCACAAAAGTTGACTAGTAATGATCTCATAGCATCCACCTTTAGACTCCCACCTGCAATAGCCACTACGCGCGCTAAGAAGCAGATTTAATGGCAAGAAGTACAACACCAAACTGCAGTAATATAAGGCCAGAGTAAATCAACTCACCAGTATAAATTCACATTACTGAATTGCAAACGTGAGTGAATTGTCTGCAAAGGGGCTTATTAGCATGAGTAAGAATGGCAGAATTGCAGAATTGCAAACCAGATTTTCTTTTTTTTCTTCACAAGGTTTCATTGTTTAGTTCCTTTTCTAGCCCTTTTAGCCCATATATTCGAACCTTTTTGGAGTACCAAAATGTGTCTTTCCATGCTGTGAATGACCTTCGAAAATAGCTGAGAACATTGAATGAGTTGCAATTCTTTGCATTTTTGATGAAACATTTATGGATATGTCCTTTAAAAAAAACTCGTTTCCCACGCTTTAATCAACATTCACTGCTGTGCTAAATTTGTTTTATTTAACAGTTTTTTTCTGATGACGCTGCACCCTACGTATTATTGCATTTTTCATAGAACCAAGAGTAAAGAACAATGAATCATGTAAAATGTTAGGTATAAGATTACAAGGACTAAAGGGGCATATCAACAACAACCGGCGATAATTATCGCTGAGCGCACTTAGCGCTCGGATAATTATCGCCGGCTAGCGCTGATTTTTATCGCTGAGATAGCGTGCCATTAGCAACGCTTATCTCATCAGCGATAAAAATCCTAGCGCTAACTGGCTAACGTGAGATTATCGCTGGAAACCCCGCGATAATCTCACGTTAGCTAGTTGATAGGGACTCACAAACTTAGCCATAATATCCACCTTCCATAGGATATCATGGCTAAGTCAGTCCTGAAGCAGGCGTAAGGAAAGTAGCGATAACAGGGGTTATCGCTACTTTTCCTGACGCTATGCTTCATAGCGTTAGGCTTGCTGATAGGAGAAATGTCGCTTAGCTACATTTCTCCTGTCATGCCAGGTCAGGAACGCCCACTTTGCATCTCATTAGAGATGCAAAGCTGGGCGTTAGGAATCCTGACACTAAAGCAAGGTTTCACGCGTTAGCGTGACCTTACTGATTAGGCGATAAAATTATCGCCGCTTTTCGGCCGAAAACGGCCGCAAAAGCGGCGAAATTTTTTTATCGCCTGCTTGTTGATATGCCCCAAAATAAGTAACACTATCAATTTACAGAAATGAACCAGCCATAGTGGTTATAGTTGTGAATAGTAACCTCTTTAGTGCCGGAATAACATGAAGGCGTGGGCTTAGGTTGTTCCCTAAAGAAGGAGTGTGAAGAAGTGGGGGCATATTAACAAGGGCTTTATCTCCGCTTTTTTGGCTTTAAAAGCCAAAGAATCGGAGATAAAAATATCGCCCTATCAACAACAGGGTGCTAACATGCAATTCCGCATGTTAGCACCCTTTTTCACAACGCTTCTCTTTGCATCTTTAATGAGATGCAAAGAGGGCATTCCAGAGCAAAATAATAGGAGAAATGTCGCTAAGCGACATTTCTCCTATTATCAAGCTTCACGCTAACCCTGTTGGGGGCATATCAACAACAACCGGCGATAATTATCGCTGAGCGCACTTAGCGCTCGGATAATTATCGCCGGCTAGCGCCGATTTTTATCGCTGAGATAGCGTGCTATTAGCAACGCTTATCTCATCAGCGATAAAAATCCTAGCGCTAACTGGCTAACGTGAGATTATCTCTGGAAACCCAGCGATAATCTCACGTTAGCTAGTTGATAGGGACTCACAAACTTAGCCATGATATCCACCTTCCATAGGATATCATGGCGCAAGGAAAGTAGCGACAACAGGGGTTATTGCTACTTTTCCTGACGCTATGCTTCATAGCGTTAGGCTTGCTGATAGGAGAAATGGCGCTTAGCGACATTTCTCCTGTCATGCCAGGTCAGGAACGCCCACTTTGCATCTCATTAGAGATGCAAAGCTTGGCGTTAGGAATCCTGACACTAAAGCAAGGTGTCACGCGTTAGCGTGACCTTGCCTATTAGGCGATAAAAATATCGCCGCTTTTATGCCGAAAACGGCCACAAAAGCGGCGATAATTTTTTATCGCCTGCTTGTTGATATGCCCCTTAGTTGGATTAAAAAGTCTGGCAGGGGAGTGGAGAACAGTTGTCAGTGTAGCTAGTAATTACAATTTAATATTGCAAAGTGAAGACAAAATGCTTCTAAATCTGGCCCTTACTATATGTAAGGGCCAGATTTAGAAACATTTTGCACCCTGTTTGAGTTGTTAAATCGACACAAACCAGTGCAATTGTTTTTTGTTATTTAATTTCCACCACAAAACTTGTTTTGCGCAGGAAAGTTGCCTCGGAGTAAGATTAAGAAGGTGGTCAATAAATATTGGAATTTGGTGGCAACCGAGATAGACACAATTAAAAAAACAAATTTTTCCTTTCATAGAGGTAGAAACGTACAAGACTTTGGGGTATATTCATAAGAACGTGTGATAACTACCGCAAGAGTAGGTTAACGCAACTTCCAATATCGCAGCCTATCGCGGGAAAATAACCCTGTGCCAACAACAACAACAACAAGGCGGTAGCATGCGATAGACACCAGATAACCCGCAAAATCTCCGCATGAAAATCAATGCCACGCCGCATAAATGCGATACGCGAATGCAAAAAAAATGCGATGAGGCCAACCGCTGTACAAAAGGTAGAGAAAACCAGCCACATCCCTGCAAATCCCACCATAAAATCCACAGAAACAATACACCAAAACAATCTAAAGCACGTAGCAACATGGATGCACACTGACACAGCGCAGGGACCAACTCGAACCCCACAACCCCCACAGACTACTAGCAATGAACAACAGGGTCGGGGAAGGCCAAGGGGAAGAGGGAGAGGAAGACGGGGTGCAGACCGCAGATAAACAAGACCGGCGTCACGGAGGTGACAGAACACTACCAGCAACTGACCCACTAGCAGACCACCTGGATTGTAGTCGGAGTGCCCAGGAGGCCAATCCAGGAGGCCAAGAGGCTCCAGCATGACGTGACTACCTAAACCAGCCACAAACCCGCTGCCAACAGGAAGGCAGCAGCGGTGACAGGAGGTGGCAGTCCAGCGCCACCAGAGGAGCTGAAGGAGACCCAGGCCACAGTCATCAGTGTGGAGATGGTGCAAGGAGTAGGGTGTATGGACACAGCTTGAGAGGACCTGACACAACATCAACAGGGAGTGCAACGAACAGGGACTGGGGGGACGGGGGGAGTAGGCACAATGGCATACATTCACAAAGAGGTGTAGCACACTGCGCACCCACAATCACCCAGGTCCATGGGCCCGATCGCCTTGGCACACTGCAGCACACACATAGCACGAACAGCACACCCACATTGACGACAACAAGGAACAATGCACATAGCAGACACTGCAGAACAGAGGACACTACTGGCCCTGCAAATGCACAGAAACATGCCTACTACATCTGACGTAGCCGGAAACTGTGAAATGGAAATGTATGCATACAACATCACATCCGTCATGTAGATCAAATGTACACTGTTCCACAGTAGAATCCAGCACCCCCCAAACAGTCACAATGTACATTGCCATACAGACTGCATGCAAACCTGCACAATGCGGCAACATATATGTCAACGCTAAGTCAATACACAACTCCAATTCACATCGCAGAGGAGCACACAACACCTTCAGCAGAGCACAGAATACAACACATCAGTGATGCCGGAGAGGGCCACCACACCGTCGACACTGACGCGCTACAACAGCACATGGATATCCCACACAACCCCCCACCAGGACCCGGACAGCCAAGCTACTCAGAGGAGAACACCCAGCCTGCAACAGCCCACACAGCAGGAAGCACCCGCAAGCACAGCTGGATCACAACACTTCACCCACCCACACATCGAACCCCAATGCCATGTTCCTGCACGCTAAAAGGAGGGGGCCCAACAGGTCTGGGTGGGGGCCGAACACATGGAATGCGAACCAGGACACATATGTAGGTGTCCATCACCCTTCAAGGGCCACCAACACCCCACTAAGGAGACCCACACTGCCATAAAAACACATGCAGTTGCATTCACAGCAGAGACCCACAGGCAGGGGCGCTCAAATTGCAGTCACACACCCATTTTGGCTCTGTGTACTATGGCCCTGGCCACTCCCCTTACGAATTGAGTGGGTGACGTCAAAGCTACTTGTCCAAGCTCCAACCCGTTGCCTGCCGTAACAAGTCTGCATTCGATGTACAAAGCACAATGTAATAGTGTCGGGCTCCGGGCCCTCATGCATAAAACAAGACCACAGGGACACACGCAGATATCATGTGGAACTGGCCACGGGCACATGCGCCCGGCCCCTTTATTGGCAGGGCCACATGTACAGTGACAACTGTGCTGGATGTGTGTGGGGTGAGTGTAAGCCAATCCGCACAGAATGTCTGGTGCTGGCAACCACTTGAACATTAGACACCAGTGAAACGGAAACAGAAAACACATGCATAAAAGAGTCAACTGCTGAGCAACATGGAGGGAGCCGGAGAAAGTCCAGAGGACAGCCAACATGCAAACAGAAGTGTCCGTGAGGTGCAGTGCACTGGGGATGGGACACTAGAGATGAGCGCGCCCATGTGAAGACAAATTCTTGGATTGTGGCCCTCCGACAGACACCTGATGGAGATGCAGTGGGGTGTGACATACCTGCATCATCTTCCCCATCAACATCTCAGGGCCCCCACACTGTTTGAGTGACATAGCTGCACAACCTCTCCACAGCTCAAAACTCAATCAGTAACGGACAATGGCTTGCAGTGCACTGAGTCACTGGCACCTGGAGTGCTGAGCAGTTTATCAGGCCGATGATGGCATCCACAACAGGTCTGAGCAACTCCGTAAGTCTGTCAGGACCACTGTTTCGACTCTGGCAGATGGCTGTTGAAGGTGGTCCTTGCGGTGGTGGCATGTGCCTCCTGTGGTGATGCCACGTCCAGGCCGGTCAGGACTCGATTTGGTGTGTAAGCCCTGGTGGGACACTGTTGGGCCCGGAGACTACGTACAGTGCAGGGCCACAGAGAAATGGCGTTGATGACCCCAAGGCCAACGCTTCAGGGGCCATCCAATATCTCAGAAGAAGGGGTCCTGGACCTGACCAGCACAGAGTTAGTGGCCCCGGGTGCACAGCGGCCGGCACAGGCACCCAGCCACGGGACGGTGACTTGCGGTGCAGTCAGATGGGCCATGCGACCTGAGCGGGTCACCATCAATGTCCGAGGTGTATGTTGCGGAGGGTATCGGGGGACAGTGGAAGGTTGCCTCCAAGGCATGATGCCAAAAGGTTTGATTTTATCTGGAAGCAGCAAATGAAGGAGTGGAATACGACAGCTTTGTTGCCACCACCAATGACGATTCTCCAATTATCATACAGAGAGAATCTTGATTTCATTAAAGACAATGGAGGCTGACATTATGCAGCGAATAAAAGAAACTGGTGTGAATTCGTGATTTGCGCCTAGGTGCTGGATGTGGGACCTACTGGTCTGCAGGGTAGTCCTGGTCCCTCATCCACGTATCGTTGGCTGCCGTTGAACAGGGTTAGTGGCACCACGTGTCGCCGGCTGGCGTTGAACAAGGTTAGTGGGACCACGTGTTGCCGGCTGGCGCTGAGTAGGGTTAGTGGAACCACATGTCGCTGACTGGCATTGAACAGGGTTAGTGGCATCACGTGTCGCAGGCTGGCGTTGAACAGGGTTAATGGCACCACGTGTTGCAAGAAGCCCATATGGAACTATGCCTCACTGATTCAAGGGAGTCTAATGCTGTTGCCGGTGGCCCGGATTTTGGGTCACTGCCATTCATGACTCAGGACACAGTTTCACACATGGGACCTACTGGGCCGAGGAGTAGGCCTGAGGTGGCAGTAGAGTACGTCAACGAAAAAGAACTAAAGCGGGCTCGTGTCATGGAGGCTGTGATGGTCTGAGGAGGCTGCCAAGGTCGCGGGACTCGGGCCTGCAGCTTGAGCCAGAATGTGGTGGGTCCTCCTTGACACACGCCGGTGTCGGCAGGTGACCAGTGAGGCCTGGCTGCGCAGGGGCGGGCCTGACGGGTTTGTGGTCCGGCAAACGCAGTGTCACAGGCAACTCTGCTCACGAGGACGGCGTCAGCCTTGTGGCATGGTGAGAGGCACAGCCCTGGCAGAGACGTTGGGCTTTCCGGAAGAGGACCATGCACAGGGCTACATGCTACTTATTCACACCCCTATGCTGGCGTGGCATACACCAGGCCATCCCACTCCGGTCATGCTTAGGGGGGTGTGAAGTCCCCACTGGCTGTGGTGACATGGTTGCGTCCACTGTCCACTACACTCCATACACCAGAGGTGTATGTCGCCATGGATATGGGTGTGTGCTGCGTACTGCGGTCTGTCCAGCACATCTCCGCCACTCTTGGCATTGTGTACTTTCCCAATCATGGTACTACTGCATCCTTCACACATGCCTGTTTCACACCTCTCCCCACATTCGGCTATTGTGTGGCTGAGGTGCCATGCTGTTGACGGCTCATGTTCACGGCTTGGCCAGGTGACCATTGTGAGTTGTTTTGTCATGTCTGGTGGGTGGGCATGTTGCTGTGCATGTTGGTTGTGATTTTGTGATGTGTGCATTGCCTGAGTTGTGAGTTGCATGGTTGGGAGGTTGAGGTGAATGGGGTGTTCATTTGGAACTTGCCAAGGGGCTGTGCATTTCCCTTGGTGCCATCCTGGGAACGCTGGCTGCTGATAGAGTGTCGGAGGATGGAAGAATCATGCACACTGGCTGTGTATT
The DNA here is from genome assembly GCF_964204655.1 of Triturus cristatus. Lineage (NCBI taxonomy): Eukaryota > Metazoa > Chordata > Amphibia > Caudata > Salamandridae > Triturus > Triturus cristatus. The sequence goes on along the minus strand of NC_140587.1, from coordinate 728,871,593 downwards.
TGAAGGCGACATTGTTGGAGGTTTGTGGTGATCTTGCATCCATTCACACAGTACATTCTACATTCCAATGACATAGTACTATGATGGAATTAATGCAAGATCACCAGAAGGTTCCACGGTGTTCTGTTGTTGCCTGCACATTGGGGTGGGACGTGTGCTTTCTGTTGCGGTGATTGTGTGCTGTGTCACCAGGGGGCACAGTTGGGACATGTGTGCTATGGATTGCCCCCAACACGTGCGTGCATCCTGCTATGGCGTTTGATCCTTGCTTGGTCTCCAGCGTAACCTGCACATTGTGTTGGACGTATGGGGATTAGGGTACTAGGGTGTTGGGGATGTCCAGGACATGTGTGAGGGACTTGGATGTGGCTGGCAGTGGGACTCCTCCGACTCTGATGGGTGTTGGTTGGGTGGTGCCAGGGTCCAACAGGTGCAGCCAAGCCTGCAGCTTGGTGTGGGGTGGGATGTTGGTTGTCTGCTGTGTTGATGCCGTAGGCCTGTTGGGCGATGATGGTCAGGATGCGTGGGGTGGTTGTCCCTTTCAGCCTGTGGTGGACGGTGACATTGTCAGAGGTTGGGTCTGTGCAGCTGGTATGCTTCCTGGGGATCCGCTGTCTTTGTCTGCACTGCATCTGTGGTGGTCAGGGGGGGTGTTATGGGTGTGGGTTGTGGTCCTGGGGTGGTGTCAGTGGGTGTTGTGGCCTTCTTGGGTGTCCGGGCCGCATGATGGGTGGCTCCATCGCTTCTGTTGCCCTTCCAATGTGGCCCTGGGCTGGTCTCCCTTTTGTGGTGCAAGCTGCCATCCGACTTTACACCATGTCAGAGCAGGTGTAGATTTCCTGGTGCTAACGCGCCTTATCGCCTGTTTTGTGTTTTTATCGCAGTTCTGTCCATTCGTTGAGAATGTTGAGGTGAGATGTTGTTGCGGCTTTTGACACGGGAACGCCCACTCTGCATCTCATTAGTGATAGTTGCGAAAGGGGCTCTGTGGCAATGTTTTTTGCAGCTGTTATCGCGGGTAAACTGGTGCTGTGGGCTGTTTACACCGGCTTGTGAATGGGGAGGTATTTTTATCATGACTTTGGCTGCGATGAAGTGACGTTGGTTCTGCGATAGTTCCTTGTGAATATTCCCCTCTGTTGTCAGCTCCCTCTTGAAAACCAGACGTGCTCCAGACGTCAGGGCACAATAAGATTTACCACCCCTTGTGGGGCACTTAAAATGTGGACATTGTAAAGCATGTGAACTAACATTAGAAATTAAGGAATTTAGATGTTCAGGTTGGACACATACACTACAACATCACACCAACTGTAATAGTTTTGATGTGATTTATGCGATAAGTTTCCCATGTGACAAAATATATGTAGGACAAACAAGACAAAAAGTTGAAACAGGAGTCCTACAACAAATGTGTGTGATGACACAGCCAAGTCTGTCCTTTTGATTGGCCAGATATGCACCACACCTGATTTTTTTTAAACAAACCCCATCCAATACCTGTTATTTATTGATGAGCAGTGAAAAGAGCTACACTGCTTCACATAGATCTGCACCTTTTCAGGTTTTCAGCTGCTCAGAATTCCAGTTTTGGGAATAATGGCTGGATCTAACCCTTCCAGGGAGGAAGAAGATCCTGTCTTGGCTCAGGAGGATGAAGAACAGCAAAACCCTCCAGCTAAGAGACAGAGGGGGTAATTAGGGTGGCGGGCAGATCGCCACCACCGGCCTGGCAATGGCGATCCGCTCACCATCTCAAAGTGAACTACCCACTGCCATATTAGGATGGCGGTGGGTATCGCGGCAGATTTTCAGCCGGTCGGCAATCGTTACGATTGCTGGCCAGGTGGAGCTGGGGCACAAATATGGTGGCACCGCCATCCATATTAGGATGTAGTGCATTTGCAGGCCTATCCATGGCGGCAATGCCGCCATAGAAGGGCTGGCGAGGAATTGCTTTGGGGGCCCATCGCGGGCCCCCGGGGTGGGGCGGCTGCACTTGGGGGTACCTATGGTACCCCCCTACATTGCCATGCACACAAGGTGGTAGGCACCGCACGGTGCAGGCCACGTTGTGCATGGTAATGCAGAACATGGCATTTTACCATTGCGGCGGGTGCTGCAGCCAGCAGCACCCGCCACAATGTAAAAATGCCAGGTGAGACCACTGCGGTGGCGGTCGCATCATTACTAGGGTGGCAGGACCGCCGCAAGGCAGGCGGGCAGTCCCGTTACCGTTAGGGTGGTGGGCAGACTAAAGTCGGCCCACCATCCTATCACCCCCAGAGTGAAGTGTAGAAAAGTTTTACAGTCCCTTTAGGAGAGAAGAAGTTGATGACAAGGATTGTAAATTGTACAATTTGCACCAAAGAATTATTTTGGGGCACCAACAAAAGTGCAGCCACGGTACCAGCTCAGTGCGGAAGCAGCTTAAGACCACCCACAAAAAGTCTTATTTAAAGATGGTATGTGAAGGGAAAACTAGTGCTGATACTTTTATATCTACAGCCACCTTGCCTTCACCCTCCACCTAGCCACCATCACTGTTCCCGTTCTGTGTCCTAATCTTGAACGCATGACAACCCACTGCCTGAGATGCCACATGCCAGCCAGGTTGAATACAATATCAGTGGCTTAATATTTGGATGCGATTAATAACCATCCATGATAAAAAATAAAAAATAATCACTTTGGCATCAAAGATTTTTCCATGTGTTTTTGAGTTAAAAAGCCTGTTTTTCTACAGTATTTTTTGTGCATTTATATAAAACAAATGCAAAAAAAAAACTTTTTAAAAGGGTTCTTTTTAGACTGACACCATCTAATCATAAAAAGAGGTGGGTTTGTCTTTTTATTCCTTCAATGTATATATGTAACTGTGTGCCTGGGTTGTCAGCATATCAATCAGTGTATGCTCCGGGGCATCAGCGTATGCATGTGTGTACATGGGTGTGTCAGTGTATGCATGAGTGTGTGCCTGGGTGTGTTAGTGTATGCATCAGTGTGTGCATGGGTATAACAGGCTGTGCATGAGTGTGTGCATGAGTATTTCAGTGTATGCATCAATGTGTGCATGGCTATGTCAATGTATGCAACATTGTGTGCTTGGGTGCGTCTGTGTATGCGTCATTGTGTGCCTGGGTGTTTCAATGTATGCACGAATGTGTGCCTGAGTATGCCAGTGTATGCATCAGTGTCTGCCTTGGTATGCAAGTGTATGCATCAGTGTGTGCCTGGGTGTGTCAGTGTATGTGTCAGCGTGTGCCTGGATGTGTTAGTATGTGTCAGTGTGTGTGTGAGTATATCAGTTTGTGCCTGGGTATGTCAATATATATATAAGTGTTTGTCTCGGTGTGTTAGTGTATGCATCAGTGTGTGCCTGGGTGTGTCAGTATGTGTATGAGTGTGTACCTGGGTGTATCAGTTTAGGCATCAGTGTGTGCCTGGGTGTTCCATTGTATACATAAGTGTGTGCCTGGGTGTGTTAGTCTATGCATGAGTGTGTGCCTGGGTGTGTCAGTGTATGCATCAGTGTGTGTCTGGGTGTGCCACTGTATGCATGAGCACGTACCTGGGCATGTAAGTGTATGCATGAGTGCGTTCCCGGGTGTGTAAGCATGAGTGCGTGCCTAGGTATGTCAATGTATTATTGATAGTGGTACAATATTTCTAATAGATATAAAGGGCATTGGAATTATGGAGCTCCTTATAAAGGCATCAGCCATGGTAGGCAAATGATGTAAGCACTGGTGATCCACATAAAACAAATACCGTGTACCATTTTTTTAATAGTAAACCTCCTTAGAACTTTGGTTGAAGAAACAAAAGAAAATAATTTGATTTGGTAGCTTAAAAGTCAGTTTCTGTTTGAATTTAAGGTTGCTGTTATTACATTCCATCCATCCAGTTTCAGTCTTTTAATACACAGTATAGTGTCCCAATGTTATACTAATTCCCTTGTGAAATATGATAGCAATAGTGAAATCTGTTCCAGAAATTGATATTTGTCCAGCTTTGAAGTTTGTAATCTCTGTTTCCAATGTATTTCCATCTGCTCTGCATCGTTGTAATATTAATATAAGGTATTTTTCACTTCTTTGTATATGAAATGTTGACATAACATCTGATAAACAATTTGGGTAGATATCGTTTTGGTTAGCTTTCTTCATCAATCTGGCAAAAGGCACAGTTTTGGAATCCAGTACTGTGACGTGAAACAATTGCTCAAATCTATGTGTGACATTGACGTAAAAAAGTAATCTTCACACTAATGGTTCCATGAATTTCTCAGTCCAAATAAGGCATCAATACTTATTTCTTCTTCTATTAAAACTCCAAGGATGACCATTATCAATTCCTGTGCAGCTTGTTGAATGTTCTGAGTAAAATGCACCGACCCACTACATATATCAACTAGCTCTCAAATCCCAGAAGCTCAATGTATTACAGTACTATCACTATGTAAATGTTGCAGCAAACCACACACTGCAGAACATAATCTCTTCTGTGGTTTCTGTTCAATTGCATGTACAAGATGTGGTAAATGAAGGAGTACATTGAGAAAAACATTTGCAAAGCAGTCGACACCAGAAGGGTTCGACAACTGGTAACGTAGAATATCTCTCTCATCCTCCACTTTGTTCTTCCTAACAGATTCCCTGTTCTCCTTCTCCTTCTTTTCAGCAGCATCTGTACAATCCTTTGTAAGCTTTCGCTATGAACAGATTATCTGCTTTTCATAAATGGGTACTGTTGAAAATGAGAAGCATATACGCTTTTATCCGATTGAACTCTTTGACACAATTTACATCAGCACTTACTTTGCTGTCATTAATGCAACCATAAACAAACTGGACAATGTTCTAACTCGAGATAATGCTAATTATGACATACCTTCTTTAAACACAGTACTTCCAATAGTAATAAAAGCTGTATCTACACCTAAAAAATTTGATTTATGGATAGTCATAGCATACACAGGAGAAACTGGAAACTGCTGCTACCATACATAACAAGCCAAAAATGTACAATACACCTACCAATCTGCTTTAGGCCATCAATCTGATCAAATTTTATTGGTAAGTTTTCAACCTCATTCCTATTTGGAAAGTTAATGAAATTAATCACTTAGACCAAAGCACCATTAGCTAATCTTTCCTCAATATTTAAATTATGCCGCAAAAGTACTCTACAGTTTTTGCAAACACATAAACACTTTTCTAATCCTGTAGTTCTGGAAACAGATTTGTCCAATTAATCCAATTTTTCTTGTAGTTTTTAACTTAGGAGTACTGTCACCCCCTGGTGTTCCATTTTGTCGATTGCTGTAATTTCCAAATTGTCTTCTTTCTCCACCTTTAGTAACTGTTCATTAAAACAGGAGCACTCTTGAAGCGTAGTCATTAGGACCAGAATGGGCATCTTTTCTTATCAAGCACTTTTCGTCTAGTGGAGACTTTGTCTGTACATTGGATGGGGGCTCCCCTAGTCTAGATGCAACCATAATCAGAGCAGTATACCAAAACCAAGACCACTCACCCTCCCTCATTGCAGACCTTAGGAGCAGGGTGGACCAAGCAATGCTGAAGGCAGGGACGGATAGGCCCCTGGGCCTAATGGCCTTCACCAGGCCCTCTTCAAACAGGATATCCCTTTTTGGGCAGATAGGCGTACATTGCTTTTTGATTACTGCCTGAAATATTCAATAGTACCTGAATCATGACATGGGGACATAATACATCCTATCCATAAAGGTGGCTCCAGATCAGACCTGAGCAACTACAGACTAATTGCGCTCCTTGACAATAAAGTCAAATTCTACACCTCTGGAGGGATTTACTATTTTGAAAAACAATAGGTCCTTCAAAAACAATTCAACATAGGAGAAATATAGACCAGAATAGGCTCTATACAATTATGCAATGCCCAGCCGGACATTGAAGTTTAATGATCAAGAAACCGGGTAAATTAAACATACGTGTAAATATTGAGTGGGACACAGTCCTGCGTCCTTCAACAATTAGCACATTTACAAACAATCACACATAAAAGACATTTATCAGGCTGAAGAGAGAAGCTTATTGCCGATAAGGAATACAAGGGCAAGCTTTCAAGACGGTACATTAACATGCACACTTTTAACATATGCGTTTGACATGCATGTTTGTACACAGGGTCGACGACGTTTCGATCTATTTAAGCAATACATAGATCATCATCAGGACTAGTGAATAAACATGCCTGAGAGTACAATTCCTGTGAAAAGATGAAGGGGGAGGAATAAAGAAGGAAAGAAGACATTCATTAAAAACGAACCATAGATACTGAGAGTACTTAAAATGTCAGTAATTATGCACGACATGGCATAAGTGAATCTTGAGCCCACGGAGACTAATGCAAGTCAGAAAGAACGTATTCTCATTTTCAATAAACAATAGAAAAGGTTGTATGCAAGGAGAAAGGAAGAAATGCATGGCGCGAATACCACAAATACAAGGGTGAGGAAGGAGGCACGTCAACTAGATGTGAGTGACCAATAACAGAATGAACCCTTAGGATAACCGGGTGAGTGAGGTCTGTAGACCGTGAATTTACGGAACGCGATCGGCGGCGTGAAAAATTGGCTGGTACACTGTTAATCGCAATTGGGGGTGTGAAAATAACAACCAGTGATATAAAATATATTATAAAATAATTGGGTACATATAGCCAAGGTGATGTGAACTATATGTGTGGTGGCCTAATACGAAAACCCGGATGGCATTAATTCCGTGAAGCCCGATCGGCGACGTGAAAAAATCTGGGGGACTGCAAGCATAGTGATCCTTGTACCTGAGCCTGGAAACTGACCTCGAGTGGAGGCGAACAGAATCGTTGCTGCCGGACGGGAGGAACCCGGATGGGGTTATTGTCCGGAGGTGCAGCGGCCAGGGGGAAGATCACAAATAACGGCGAACGCTGGAACTGAAGGGGAGGGAGCAGATGGTGAGGGGATGGGAAGAAGGAAGGAGCTACGGTTAAGGAGGAATAATTCCTTGGGACTCACCACTTATTCGTGACGGCGGTTGACCGGAGCTGTAAGGATAATTGGCTTCCGTGTGAGGCGGCTTGACAATCCAAGGTGCGCCTAAGGGAGATCGTAATAAGGGAGTCAGAAGGATACGGGGGGCCATTGAGGGATGAAGGAGGGACGAGAACGGGCCTTACCGGAGATCCAGTGTGCTGCACGATCGCAGGGTGAAGATGGTGACAGACGAACAATTACTTGAACAAACCCGGGAGAGACACGTGACCTAACACGAGCATGTCATGTGACCGGACATTCAGTCTGAGCGGACATAGGCAGCCGTAAGGAGATTTATGGCGGCCATATTGGGTCAGTGTAGGTGATCAGGGAGAGATAGAGTTAGGAATAAAAAACAGCAAGGAGTACATTCAAGAAGGTTAAATTAACTGAATTGACATGAATGAATTAAACCAGAAAAGGAATGCTAGACAAGTGTTAGATAAAAAAAATTTAAAACATTTTTAAAATAAAAAACATTTTTGAATAAAGAACCGATTCTTCAAATAAGGGCCAGCCAATCCTCATTTCTATTGAGACCGTTGCGGATTGTGTCCAAAAGAATAATGAGCTTCAACTCCTCTTTGTTGAGGATTTGTGCCAAGTCACCGCCTCTTGGTGGCAGCTTGATGGTTCGTAGAACTGTCCATTTGATCTCGTTGTCTTGGTGGTTAGCCAGTTTGAAATGTTCAACCAATGGTGCATTTGGGACATTACAGCGGATCCTGCTGCGGTGTTGTCCGATTCTTGTTTTGATCTTCTGGGTTGTCTGACCAATGTAGTTCTTGTTGCATGGACACTGAATCAAATAAATCACGTTGCATGTGTTGCAGTTCGAGAAACCATTAGATTTAATCACAATGTTACCAAAAGAAAAAGTTTTACCTTCCATTGTATAGTCACATAAATTACAATTACCACACTTAGCGTGTCCAACCAAGGGCGTCAGTCCCCAATGAGCATTCAGTGTAGTTGGGGGTGCTTTTCTGGGGATCGCAGCACGCACTAGATGGTCTTTCAAATTTCGATTTTTACGGAAGGCAAACAGTGGTCTTTCTAGATTGAGCATACCCACATTCAGTATGGGCCAATGTTTAAGAACAGATTTGCGAACATGGTTGGAAATTACCGAGAAGGTGGTCACACATACAATTCTTTTAGTCTCTTTTTTGGGTTTAGGTGTAAGCAAGACTTCCCTAGGGCAATACCAGTCCCGTTTCTGTGCGTTGCGGACAAGTCGCTTAGGGTAACCACGAGCTTTCAGTTTATCTGAGAGAACTGAGGCCTCAATGAAGTAGTTTTCTTTAGAGAAACAGTTGCGCCGAATACGCAAGAATTGAGAGTAAGGTAGAGAATCCCTCAGAGCCCAAGGGTGGTTACTCTCATATCTCAACAGTGTATTGCGTTCGGTAGGTTTCCTGTAGAGTTTGGTGAGGAGTTCACCATCTGAGTGATATATGGTGAGATCGAGGAAGGGGATGGCTGAGGAGTCAGTAGAAAGTGTAAACTGGAGACCTAAACAATTATTGTTGAGCCAATGTTGAAAGTTAGTCAACATGTCAGCACTGTTGTGCCAAATTAAGAAAACGTCGTCAATGTATCGACGCCATAATTTAACACCAGTAATAAAGGGGTTAGCGGGTGACAGAATGATGTTAGTTTCTAGAAAGTCCATGCAGAGGATGGCCAAGTTCGGGGCAAAAATAGCGCCCATCGAAGTGCCTTTCACCTGCTGGAAGAATAAGTCATCAAAACAGAAGAAATTCCTGGTAAGGCAGATTTCAAGCAATTTCAAAAGAAATAATGTGGGAACTGCATGTGGTCTAGGTCTTGAGCAAAGGACTTGTTGGATCACTTGGAGGGCAAAAGTCTGTGGAATATTAGTATAAAGTGATTCCACGTCAAGAGTGCAAAGTAGGTGTTCAGAAGGATTAAAGGGATGATGTTCAATCATATTGATCATGTCCATGCTATCCCTGATGTAGCACTGAGTATTGGGTACGAAATCTTTGATGAAATTGTGGAAATATGGATTTTTCTGGTCAGTTATGTCCCCTATCTTGGACCCCAACGGTTCTATGTGCATGTTACTAGTACATGTATGTTCCCTCCAGTTCTAGTTATGAAGACGCAAATACATGTGCGTCCATCGTTAACATGTCCTCTTTCAGATCCGCCATGAATGGGCCAGATATTCCATTCCTAAGTACGAAAGGCCACCGCCTTTATATGGTTCACTTATGCCATTTTACAGTCCAGCTGAGTAGGCCCCGATTCTGTCATCAAGCTTTTCTTGCTTTCTGTCTCTGAAGCTCCAGTCCGAGCCTGCATCTGTGACCATGAACTTTGTCTCATCCTCTGCGCGGCTCACGATGCCTGACATCAGCTTGCTGCCTGCCAAGAACTGTATTTCACCTTCGAAATTATCTGCTCCGCTCCCTGCCCAATGCATTCCTGTCTAGTAGTTTAAGTAAACATTCTGCCAGCTACCGAGCAAAGGCCCGGCTTCTCTGTCTTTATACAAGTAATTCATAGCCCTGTTACTATGGAAGATTCCTGCCCTCGCATCTAGTGTAGACACTTAGACGCTTGTACACGCACTAACAGTCAGTATAGTCAGTATAGAATAAGATTCTACTCCAAGAAGGCCTCTCTTTTGGATAACATAGTTCTTTAAACATAGGATGTTAGATATGATTTGGGATTAGGTTGACTTGACCCTCCAGACATCTGTCGCCACATGTAGAGCTAAATGTCAAGTCCCCTTCACCCCCTAGCTGCACGTCAATCACACGTCATGCTGCTGCGCGCGCATCTCTGCCAAGTATTTCTGCTGACATTGCGAAATTCTTTCATGAAACCACCCCATTATGACATCATGCCTGATGACGTTCCTTTGTTACTCCCAATTACGCCTCCTTCAGCTACGCATGTGAAATGTTATCTTTGCTATCAATTGTTACGCCTCTCGCATTTGCTTCACTGTAATGCCTATTGTATAAAAGTGATTAATTATCAATAATGTATGTACTTCACTTCCTGAACCTCCGTGGTGATGGAACCTGGAGGCCACGATTCCGAATCGTCCATTGGAATAAAGCCCATTCCGAACCTCTAATACCACGGATTCTGCCTCTTATTTATTGAGCTATTTTTATTATGTTCTGTATCAAATTAAGTCCCGGTAATTAAATTATTTACCACATAAATGGCGCCCGAATAGGGACACTTTCTCATCTCACGCGCCGGCGGTGCGTTGCAGGCCCGGTCTCCTGCCACAGCTGGACGGACAACAACGCGTACCAGCAGGATTTCCTGTATCTCCCTCCGGTCAAGTGGGGGCGACTGAGGCTGCGATCAACACCCAGACGAGGCGGTGAGAAGTGCGAAGTATCCCGACCAGAGCCTAGCTGAGAGAGCAAGATCCGAGGTATACAGAGGCCCACCAGGTTTCCGATGTCCTGAAGTGTCCGAAGTTTTCGAGTCGAGTCCAGTCCGGTCCAGTTCAGTTCAGTTCCGTTCCGAGGCCTTCCGTTCCGAGCTACCCGGTGAGTACCATTACTGGGGAGGCGTTCTGGCGTGCACATAAGTTGTGCCGGTCCAGACGGGTTTGGGTACACAAATCCGGTCTGCACTGTTTTAGCAGTGTATCTGTACTGTTTAGCAGTATATCTAGTATATCAAGTATATAAATTCAGAATAATTTCCGTTAATGTCGAGAATTATGTTTTATGATTAAGTTTTCTTAGATCATCATCATCATCGCTGCTCATTAAATGTTAAATGTTAAATGTATTAATACGTCCTGCATATTGTGGTGTGAATGACTGTTCATTATTGTGGTTTATTGTATTAAGTTTGTTCAAGATCAAGTATCAGACCAGTTCTCAATATGCCGCTCTTTTCGAAACTAAGACAGATCACAACTAGAAAAGGGGTACTCGAAGAAGCTGTTCCCATTCCTCCTAGGGACACCCCAGGGTACTTCATGTATCATAAACACGGCCTAGACGCTATATTATTTCTTGATCTATGGGTAGACTACACTAAGGAATTACCAGAAAGTCAGAGGTGGCCCGCAGCTGGGACCTGGGATGCAGATTGCATCGTTAAAGTAGAGGAAGAGTTATGGAAAAGGAAAGCCAGACAGTCACAGAAAGACGCCATTGAATTATGGCGTAAAGAATCGTATAGACGCACAGAAAAAGCACGTAGACAAGAAGAGAAAAGTAAAGAGAATTCAAATAAAGTTCGAGAAAATCTATTAATTGAAGAAGGTACACGAGTAAAATCAGAACAAGTAGACAGACAAAGACATGCCCTTATGAAGGGTATGTATCCCCTTCTGGCCGAAGGATTACCTAAGGCTACTCCGGGGATACCAAAAGACTTGCCACCCCCATTATTTCCAATAAAAGTACATCCTAAGGGGCATCCTAGAACTGCAGAAGATGTTTTTCTTTCCTCATATTTAGATGACGCAGCTCCCGAGTATGCTAGCCCCGCCCCGCATAGACCGTCGGCCGGGGAGGTTCAACGCCAAGATCCTGTATCTGTATCCTTACAGCATCAAATCCTGACACAAGTTCCGGCAAGCACATCTGTTTCCACATCTGTTCCTACAGCTACTTCTATAGCTGTGTCCACACCTATAGTTGCTGTATCGCGTTCAACGAATCCTTTCACACCCGATACCCCAGACGGGGCTACTGGAGGTGCTACCAACATTTTTTCTACGCCACCCAGAGTAAATAAACTTACCTTTCAAGAGTCAGCACATCCACGTACCCCCAAACTCATAAATGCCCGCACGCTTAAGGAACTTCTTATAGATTGTAGATATGACCCTGTGCCCGGCAAAGAGGACGAAATGATCATGGCATCATTACGTATCAGACGAGCCGCGGTGTATTTAGGGAAGTTACCAGGAATGACTATGCATCTAGATAATATATATCATTTTGTCCAAACAGGGCGAGATTCTGAAAGTATTAACAGAGCTATGGAATACCAGAAAGTGGAGATACAGGGGGAACTGTTACGTTTCCTCATAAATTGTGTGATCAGAAATCAAGACCGACCGGGGGTAGACCCGGAAACAATGGAAACTCTTACCAGATGGAGCCAGAATATATCAGAACATGATTCACTGCCCATCAAGGAAAGACCGATGTATTACATGGACAGACAGAATCCCTTACGAGAAGTACACCCAATAAAGGGCGAGGACAATCAGTTTAAACGTGTATATGTATATACGCCCATATCGAAAATAGAATTGTTAGAAATGAAGAAAGTGGTACCCAGTCATGACAAAGACCCAGCGGGTTTCCACCGAGAAATTAAAGACATGTTACTCATGGGAGAGTATACCTATCCCGACATTATGACAATATTAAAGGTATTAATGCCTGCTGGCATTTATGAAAAACTCAAGGAAAAAGAGTGGGAGGTAGGAGACCAAAAGATAGATTGGACAGCATTAGAAAATGAAGAAAAGGCCCGAGGTCCAGGTTCGGGGCTTGGGGACAAAACTAAAGCACTGCCAGGTTTACTAGTACAGGTACTGCCACGTTTATTAACCACGAAAAAGGAAGACTGGGGTGCAATCTCAGCCTGTAAACAAAAGCAAGATGAAGACACTAGTGATTTCTATGCCCAATTCGAAAAATGTTTTGGTATAAATAGTGGTATAAAAGCAAGTAGCGAGTCATACCCACATCTGTTTGTGACAAAATTAGTTGAAAATTCCTTGCCCCAAGTGAAGAATAGAGTATTAAAATTCGAGAGTACCTGGCAAGGTAATACCCCATCACAAATGTTACAAATGTTACAGTACCATTACAATAGAATTAGAGAAGAACAAGAACATGAACAAAGACGCATGAAAGACACGAAAATGAAAATGCTAGTCTCTCAGACAGTTCCAGCTGAAGGACATAAAAAGGGTACGACACATTCTGGTGAGTCAGCAGGACCTGTAAAAGGGACATGCAACTATTGTAAACAGCCAGGACATTACATACACGATTGCCCAGTCCTGAAGCGTAATATCGCCACAGGTATTACAAAAGAAAGACCACGGCCACCTAGACAGGATCAGAATGAACAAGGAGCACCGCAGCATGCACAGGCCATGCCAGCTCCACAACAGTCTATACAGTTTGTGCCAGCCGCACCAGCGTTGCCTGCTGCTGCCACACAAACCACGACACGACAGCTGTACCAGACCGCACAGTATGACTATCCTGATTATCAACGATATGCATGAACCAGCCTAGAGAGGGAAGTTGACTTACCCCTTATCGAGGTCCCTGTAGACCAAGAAGGACCTTATGTACATAGTGAATTATTAGGCCAAGATAGAAAATTTTTACTTGATACAGGGGCAAGTCGAACAACTATAAAACGTAGTGAAGTTCCAGGGGCACCCCTCTCAGGCTCACAGAATATTTCCCTTGGTTTTTCAGGAAAACCTATTGTTAATGAAGTATCACAGCCTCTTCCACTTACGATAGGACCCTTGACCAGAACTACAGATTTATTGCTTACTAAATCATGTCCAGAAAACTTGTTAGGTATAAAAACACTGAAAGCTCTAGGAGCTATAATATGTTGTTCTCCGGAAGGAGTAAGATTGTTTTTGCGTGATTTCAAAGGTCACTATGTGTCTCGAGACATGGATTCCCGACTGCAGACTTTACCCACACATTTATGGGCACAAGGCCCTACAGATGTTGGTTGCATGAACATTACACCCTATCGAGTCACACTAAAGGCAGGAGTGGTACTACCACGAATGCGACAATACAAGTTACCCCCAGATGCTGTAATGGCTTTACTGCAAATCATTGATGAGCTTATTGGCCAAGGAGTGGTTGTGGAGACCGACTCCAATGTATGTAATTCACCGATAATTCCGATTCTTAAACGAACTGATCCAAAGGCTCCCCCAGTATATCGATTGGTTATTGATCTGCGCGAATTAAATAAATGTATTGTACCACAATACCCCGTAGTTCCAGACATCTCTTCATTACTGACAGCTATTGATTCCGAAGCAACATTCTTTACTGTAATTGATCTCAAAAATGCCTTTTTTAGCGTCCCAATAGATCCGGAAAGCCAATACTTGTTCGGATTTAGTTTAAATGGACGTAGCTTTAAATTCACACGCGCACCTCAAGGATTTACAGAAAGCCCTAGCATCTATAGCCAAGCACTGAAACGAGAACTTGACAGTATACACATGCCAGTCAACACTGCTCTGCTTCAATATGTCGATGATCTGCTGATCACCGCCCGAAGCGAACCTGAATGTGAAAAAGCATCACTGACGGTTTTACAATTTCTAGCCGAAAAGGGGCACAAGGTGTCCCCTTCTAAGCTGCAATTCTGTGTCCAGCGAGTTATTTACCTTGGTCACTCGCTGTCCAAGGAGGGAAGGCAGCTTACACCAGATCGCATTCAGTTAATTGCAAATATGCCAATACCCAAGACACAAAAGGAGGTGCGGGCTTTCATAGGCCTCACTTCATATTGTAGGCAGTGGATCCCTCAGTATGCATTTCTAGCAAAACCACTCATTCAATTAACAACACAGGAGGCAGCCACATCGACTGTCCTCCCTTGGATTCAGGAACACACACTAGCTTTTGAAAGCTTAAAGAAAGCTCTATGCCAAGCACCTGTTTCAGCAACACCATGTTACAGAAAACATTTTACACTCTTTGTTACAGAACGAGAAGGTACTGCCTTGTCAGTACTCACACAGGAACAAGCAGGATCACACAAACCGTGTGCTTATTTTTCTAGTACATTAGATCCCGTAGCTCAGGCTCTGCCTGCGTGCCTGAAATCAGTGGCAGCGACAGCTTTAGCAATCAGACAAAGCGATGCCATAGTGTTAGGAAATCCATTGACAGTACAAGTACCACATGCAGTAGAGGTTCTTGTGAATCGAACGCAAACACAACACTTGACCATAGCAAGACTTACAGGTTACGAATTAACATTGTTTCAGCCACATATAGAAATCAGACGTTGTAACACATTGAATCCTGCCACACTTTTACCTGTAAATGGAACAGACCCACTAGCTCATGATTGTATTGAAGTTATTACAATAACGACGAAACCCAGACAAGACTTGACAGATGTCCCATTGTCAGATCCAGACCTGACGTTGTATGTAGATGGTTCATGTATGAGAACAGGTACAGGAGAGTTAGTGGCCGCTTACGCAGTCACAACAGACACTGAAATTATTGAAACCAAGTGTATAAATACCTTGTCCGCTCAAGCAGCAGAGCTCGTCGCTCTGACACAGGCCTGTATTCAAGCCACAAATAAAAGAGTCAACATATACACTGATTCACGTTATGCTTTCGGAGTTGTACATGACTTCGCGTGCTGTGGCGAGAGAGAGGTTATTTAACTTCTCATGGTGCCCACATTCAGCACGGACCCCTCATTCATGCCTTATTAGATGCAATACATTTACCCATTGCAATATCGATTATGAAATGCAAAGCTCATACGAAAATTACTGATATCATTTCTCAAGGCAATGATCTAGCTGACAGAACAGCTAAACAGACTGCTCAAACTCAAACATCCGATATGACAAAGACAATAGTCCAGACGCCAACACATTGCATGATGGTTAAGGATCCCACTCTTGATGTAATTGACATACAGACACATGCTACTCCAGACGAAATAAGGAAATGGACTGAATTAGGAGGGATCCAAACGGATCAAGGATGGATGACGAAAGAAAAATCTGTGTGGTTCCTTCCTGATTCAATGGTCCAAGTCATTATTAACACTGTCCATAGTCCAGCGCATCTAGGAGAGAAAGCTATGCTAGACAGCATTCAACATATTTGGTTCAACAAACATTTACGAGCAGCAGCGAAACAAAAAGTTCGTACCTGTATGATCTGTTGTCAGTTTAACCCAGGTAAAAGCATCCCCGTAGAGCAGGGTGGATTTCAGCCTCCTGATCACCCTTTTGAAATCCTCCAGATGGATTATATCCAGATGGAACGATGTCGAGGATTCAAATATGTTCTCGTAGTTGTCTGTGCTCTTTCCCGTTGGACAGAGGCATACCCGGTTTCAGATTACACTGCCCCGACTACTGCCAAACAGTTAGTTCGAGAATTCTTCCCACGATACGGTTTACCACGTGCTGTCTACTCAGATAACGGCCAGCCGTTCTCATCCGAACTAATGAAACACGTTTCACTTTTGTTAGGCTATCAGTGGAAATTCCACTGTGTCCGACACCCCGAGGCAGCAGGTCTCGTGGAAAGACATAATCAGACCCTGAAAATTAGATTGTCCAAAATATGCAGGGAGAAAGGTGTCGACTGGGTAGTAGCATTACCAGTTGCACTCTTTTACATGAGAATGGTAGCACACTCTCGAACAGGGCTATCCCCGTATGAGGTGATCTTTGGCAGACCACCAAATATGTGGGGGACGCCTATACCACGTAAAATAACTGATATTGACTGTAATATGCTGACAGATTATTTGGCTTCCTTGATGTCTGCACTACAATCTTGTCGTTCACAGGTAGCTGCAGCTTTTCCTGACAACACTGAGGTGAAACCCCATGACGTAATTCCGGGGGATCTCGTTTTAGTGAGGAACTTTGATCGAAAGACTCAGCTGGATCCTAGGTGGAGGTCGCCGCAATTGGTCTTGCTCACCACACCAGCCGTGAAGATCGAAGGCAGAAAAGGCTGGGTACATTCAAGTCATATCAAGAAATTTTATGGACTACCATCAGATGTAAAAACTACACCTCGCGTGTCTTCACCCATTGACTCAAAACTTCCTTTGGTTGAATCAAGTAGTCACGAACATTATAAACTAAAACTCAGATCTAATCAGTCGGGCAATTTGATTGTTTAAGTCCTCTCCAAGGTGAAGCGGTTGAATTTGTCTCTGACATGTATCCCTTAGATCTGAATAGAGGAAAAACCCGAAAAATGTTGAAACAACATGCATACTGTAAATCATTGCGAAGTCATTGCACAGTGACGTTATTAATTTTGTTTTTCTTAAGTCTTTTAATAATTATTGCAAGTATATTGTTGCACATATATTATCCTATTTCTAGACATGTTTATAATATTACTGCTGAACATTCTTTTAGTGAATTACCTCCGCATGAATTGTCTTACAGATTTGCGCTGCGCAATAACACTTTTATTAGTATGTTACATCATTCCCATCAGGTTAGCAATGCTACAAATTGTTGGATATGTGGCCGACTCCCTCCCTATCAGAACTATAAAGGAATTCTACCTCTTTTTCCATACCCGTTCACACACAACGGCTCCTGTGGAGCATGGTTTAGTTTAATTAATTCTTTAGATTCAAATTCTGCAGTTTATCAAGACAACTGGGTATGGGGAAATCTGAACTTAGTTTTACTTAAAGTCTGCCACCCCAACAAGGAGGGACTTCCCAAAAGAACAGGAACTGATCTAGAAAATGAAGTATATGGATTAGGTAATTTTACGCTTAATCTCTTGATCTTGAATGTCGAATCCGAAGCTACTCCAAGTTTGCCCGCCATGTCAGTATTTCTAGTAAAAGGTGAATTATGTGTAAGAAAGAATGGTTCCATACATATGGGCCATAGTAGATGCACCACTGTAATAGAATTCAGTGATCAAGGCAAGTCGACATTTAGAGCTTCCCGCCATTCCTATTTATATGTGGTCAGACGGCATATGTACGTTTGCCTCTAGATTGGGATGGTACCTGCTACATTGGATTCCTTTTGCCACCTGTTTTTCTAGCTCCTCCTGATTATCACAGAAATACTCATTTAGTACACAATAGAGAAAGGAGAGATCTCCCAATAGTCGATTACACTGAAACAGCATGGGAAAAATACACAGATTTCAATAAAGGTCTCTTTCCCTATATAGGTACCGTTACTAATAGTAAGCTGATACGTAGATTAACTAGAACCCTTGAAGCAGTAGTGAACGAAACTATTTCCGCCTTAGGCAATTTAACAGAAGAGCAGTCTGCTATGCGGATTGTTGTGCTTCAAAATCGTCTTGTCCTTGACGTCATCCTGGCCGATAGGGGCGGAGCTTGTAGGGTCATCGGATCAAGCTGCTGCGTATTCATACCAGAAAATTCGCCATCTGTATATAAAGCTATAACCCGCCTTCATAAGATTGTGAGCCAGATACACCAGAATCCAGGCACTTGGACTTGGTCCGGGTGGTTTTGGAGCGTGTTATCAGCCTGGGGATGGAGAGTTCTATCCTTCCTAGGTATTGGCCTTCTCATACTATTCAGTTGCTGCTTATGCCTGCAATGTGGACCAGCGATTTGTGGTCTGAGTGCCACATCGTGTATTCCACATCAAGATTTTCGTTCAAGATCCCGGAAGAAGAAAGAAGAACAAATGATGCTATATGAACAGATCAATGGATTGATGAAGATTGATATCTCTTGACGGGCAAGTAGGGGACAAGGAGGGAATGTGGAAATATGGATTTTTCTGGTCAGTTATGTCCCCTATCTTGGACCCCAACGGTTCTATGTGCATGTTACAAGTACATGTATGTTCCCTCCAGTTCTAGTTATGAAGACGCAAATACATGTGCGTCCATCGTTAACATGTCCTCTTTCAGATCCGCCATGAATGGGCCGGATATTCCATTCCTAAGTACGAAAGGCCACCGCCTTTATATGGTTCACTTATGCCATTTTACAGTCCAGCTGAGTAGGCCCCGATTCTGTCATCAAGCTTTTCTTGCTTTCTGTCTCTGAAGCTCCAGTCCGAGCCTGCATCTGTGACCATGAACTTTGTCTCATCCTCTGCGCGGCTCACGATGCCTGACATCAGCTTGCTGCCTGCCAAGAACTGTATTTCACCTTCGAAATTATCTGCTCCGCTCCCTGCCCAATGCATTCCTGTCTAGTAGTTTAAGTAAACATTCTGCCAGCTACCGAGCAAAGGCCCGGCTTCTCTGTCTTTATACAAGTAATTCATAGCCCTGTTACTATGGAAGATTCCTGCCCTCGCATCTAGTGTAGACACTTAGACGCTTGTACACGCACTAACAGTCGGTATAGTCAGTATAGAATAAGATTCTACTCCAAGAAGGCCTCTCTTTTGGATAACATAGTTCTTTAAACATAGGATGTTAGATATGATTTGGGATTAGGTTGACTTGACCCTCCAGACATCTGTCGCCACATGTAGAGCTAAATGTCAAGTCCCCTTCACCCCCTAGCTGCACGTCAATCACACGTCATGCTGCTGCGCGCGCATCTCTGCCAAGTATTTCTGCTGACATTGCGAAATTCTTTCATGAAACCACCCCATTATGACATCATGCCTGATGACGTTCCTTTGTTACTCCCAATTACGCCTCCTTCAGCTACGCATGTGAAATGTTATCTTTGCTATCAATTGTTACGCCTCTCGCATTTGCTTCACTGTAATGCCTATTGTATAAAAGTGATTAATTATCAATAATGTATGTACTTCACTTCCTGAACCTCCGTGGTGATGGAACCTGGAGGCCACGATTCCGAATCGTCCATTGGAATAAAGCCCATTCCGAACCTCTAATACCACGGATTCTGCCTCTTATTTATTGAGCTATTTTTATTATGTTCTGTATCAAATTAAGTCCCGGTAATTAAATTATTTACCACAAAATAATTAACAAACTGGCCTAATGGTTCTCGCCGATCAAGCTTCACGGAATTAATGCCATCCGGGTTTTCGTATTAGGCCACCACACATATAGTTCACATCACCTTGGCTATATGTACCCAATTATTTTATAATATATTTTATATCACTGGTTGTTATTTTCACACCCCCAATTGCGATTAACAGTGTACCAGCCAATTTTTCACGCCGCCGATCGCGTTCCGTAAATTCACGGTCTACAGACCTCACTCACCCGGTTATCCTAAGGGTTCATTCTGTTATTGGTCACTCACATCTAGTTGACGTGCCTCCTTCCTCACCCTTGTATTTGTGGTATTCGCGCCATGCATTTCTTCCTTTCTCCTTGCATACAACCTTTTCTATTGTTTATTGAAAATGAGAATAAGTTCTTTCTGACTTGCATTAGTCTCCGTGGGCTCAAGATTCACTTATGCCATGTTGTGCATAATTACTGACATTTTAAGTACTCTCAGTATCTATGGTTCGTTTTTAATGAATGTCTTCTTTCCTTCTTTATTCCTCCCCCTTCATCTTTTCACAGGAATTGTACTCTCAGGCATGTTTATTCACTAGTCCTGATGATGATCTATGTATTGCTTAAATAGATCGAAACGTCGTCGACCCTCTGTACAAACATGCATGTCAAACGCATATGTTAAAAGTGTGCATGTTAATGTACCGTCTTGAAAGCTTGCCCTTGTATTCCTTATCGGCAATAAGCTTCTCTCTTCAGCCTGATAAATGTCTTTTATGTGTGATTGTTTGTAAATGTGCTAATTGTTGAAGGACGCAGGACTGTGTCCCACTCAATATTTACACGTATGTTTAATTTACCCGGTTTCTTGATCATTAAACTTCAATGTCCGGCTGGGCATTGCATAATTATAGAGAGCCTATTCTGGTCTATATTTCTCCAATGTTGAATTGTTTTTGAAGGACCTATTGTTTTTCAAAATAGTAAGTACCCTAGGTCCTTCCTACCTTACGGGTTTCCCCTTGTCAAGTATAAATATCTGGAGGGATTTACAGCAGTGGATAGAACAGAAGAGGCTTATTAAAAAAAAAACAGACAGGCTTCCAGGCCAAATAGGGTATACTATCTAACTTGCTAGCAATATCAACCCTAGTGGATAAATCAATCTCCTCATGCTTCCTGTTGCATTGCTTTTTTTGTGGACTTCAAGGCGGCATTTGACCATGTTCAAAGGGGGGGTGCTCTGGTCCAAACCAACAAAATGGTACATTTCACCCAAAGCTTTTGGAGCCCATAATTTGGCGGCATTCCAATACCTGAATTTGTATTAAACTAGATGATAGTGCCAGTGTCTCAAGAAAAATTTCTACCATGCATCGTCATTTGAAAAGTTTTACGCACCATTATTCCCACCCCCCTGGATCCTGAACCAAATGCTGAATGTGCCATCAGTTTAAACCCCCGCCTCGACATTGCGTTATATGCATTTCCCAATAAGTGCGTCTCTTGTAATAAGTTCACATCTGTGGAATGTCGTTTTATGAATTGAGGCACTATTCCCCTCTTTATCTTGTCCCCCAATCAATTAACATTCCAGGACAACAATCTGAGTCCTTGCTTAGTTGTTGAGTCCATACTCACCTAGGGTGTTAAACTTCAGTCGCATGGGAAGCCCCTTACAGTACCCAGTGTTCTGTGTGGCGTTTATCTCCCCTCCTGCCCCATCATGTGCCAGTACCGCCTTGCTTAACATACTCATTGAGTTATCACTAGTGTGCCACTTGTTGTACATCTTGTCTGAACTGTGTTTTAACTGAACTAAACTTCCCTTCCCCCCCTTCCTGACGCTAGAATGGTTTGCTTTTTGATTAATGTCATAGTCATATATTATGTCGGAAATTCTCAGTGACAAGAGCCCCACCGCCCCTTAACTTAATTAACTTCACTCCCCTCCCTGCCTCCCTTCATGGTGGTATCGGAACCTCCCGCCACCCCAAACTTGCAGAGTGCCTATCGCCCACTCCTATAACTCAAGGTAAGTGTGCCCAACCTGACACCTGTTCAAATCACTACAATCAATTACTGATTCAGTATCACGATGCTCTCATCAATTACTTTATTGAATAACATTGTTCAGTCCCGCACCGTCTCTATGGATTTGTAGTTCGTGCCTTGCCCCTGCTAGTGTTTTTATTGGAGGGAGCAGCTGTTACCGGCCCTGGAGAGGAGTGTCTATTGGACCTCCACAATTACAACAAGTCATACAGACCAGTTCTCACTTGGCGCCTTCCTCTGCTGAGTGTTCTTTCAGTTGGGATCCTGCCTCCTGTTCCCCTCAAAGCTTCTCTGATCTGTTTTGCTGGCTTTGGTGACCCTTCTTTCTGGCCAGTCGCCAGCCATCCAGCCAGTCCCATGCCTCTTCAGGGGTGACAAAGAACCAGACCTTTCCCTCTGACTCCACTCCTAACTTAGCTGGAAAGATCATCGAGTCTTTTATGTTCTTGTTCCACAGTACTTTCTTTATTTCCAGGAAGCTGCACCTCTGGCATTGCACCTTGAGTGTGAAGTCATGGAAGAAAGTGACCCTACTGTTTTGAAATTCAATTGGTGGTGTTGTGCGAGCCATTTGTAGAATGATATCCCTATCTCTATAGTTGAAGATTCTCACAACAATAGGTCTCGAGGGGGGGGGCTCCATGTTTCGCTTTGCCCCCAGGCACTCTATGCGCTCTCTTGACTGTGAAGAATTTTGCCAGTCTAGTAGATTTCAGGTAAATTGTGACTAGTTCCTCTACAAACAAGTCCGTTGCTTGTTCCTCCATGCTCTCCAGGACCCCCAGTATGCGTACGTTATTGCGCCTTGAGCGCACTTCATACTCATCCAGTTGAATCTCTAGCCTCTCACTCAGGGTATGCAGGTCATCCACCCTATGCTGAAGGGTGGTAGTGTCTTTGACAAGGGAGCCCGCTGTCGACTCAACATCCTTGAGTCTGGTGTTCATTGAATGCATGTCCGCTCTAATTAAGGATACTTCCGAGGACAGAGAATCAACCCTGGACTCCAGTCACATTCTTAATGTTGTGATAGCCATTAGGATATCCTGCAGGGTCGGTTCCTTTGCCCCATCAACGTCCTGTTGTTTCTCGGGCTGGGCTTCTGCTCCCTTTTGACTGGGACCGGTGCCCTTGTCCCATGCGTATTTTTCCAATTTGGCCTGCATAGAGGCCTTGGTGTTGCGACCACCTGCCATGTCCGAGCAGTCTGGGCCTAAGCACAAGTGAGTGGAAGCTGGCAGAATAGCTCTGCTATTTTGTTAGGTGGGTATTGCTGGTTTGTGTCCTCTCTCCAGGAGGAAACCATGGTATGTACTGGCTGCTGTCTCTTGTTTTATGCCCCACCAGCAAATCTATTAATACTGTGCCCCTGATTTTCCTCAGAGTATTACGCCTCCAGTGCTGCAGGCTGCAAACCACCGGCCAGCACTTAGTCTACGAAAAGAACTCAGGTTCTGTTTCAGAGCCGCAGGACCTCCCCGGTCCACTAGCAGTTGTGGTGACTTCAGGACCGGTGAGCCTTGATTCGTTGTTCTCCCCTTGTCACCTTACAGTCATGGAGGTTCAGGCCTCCCTCTATTGCAGCCGGTGAGTGATCTAAAGCTGGGCAGCAAGGAGTGGTGTACTTTCTGCCCCTTGGCCGCTCCCTAAGGCAGGATTGTCTCCGTGGGTCCTCTGTGTCTCGTCGGGCATTCCCGACTACGGTTGGGTGAATCAGGCATGCATTTCTTCTTGAGAGACTAGAGGGGGGGCACTGGCAGCACTTCCCTCGCACTGCTCCTCAACTTACGATCCCAGAGGGTAGATACAATCAACGTCTGGAACGCTTGCCTCCCCCTTACTTTTAGGCAGCTTCCAGCAATGCAGGCCCCTCAGCTCCATCAGTCTGCCCCAGAGCCGATCATGCTCAGGCCGCTCCCTTTCCGTCCCATAGCTCACCGGAGTCACCGCTTTGTTGGGGTCTCTCCACACTCGTTTCTGGGCTTTCAGCTCAGCGCTCACCACTGGGAGCACTGTCGGAACAGTGACGAAGAATGGGCTGCCCTGTGTGTGCCGGAGCCTGCTCGCTCCTTCCCCGTCGCCAATACAGTTCCTCCAGGCCAACTGCGTCAATGGCCAGATCTCGGTCGTCCCACACTCAATCCAGTCGGTTCATGGCTCAAAATGAGCCCGCAGGGATCATGAGCACGAAACTGGTGATTTTAGTTCAGCAATCATGGATTTCTGGACAGATGGTCTCATGAATGGGTGTGCTTGGACGGAGCTGCCTCAAGGAGTGGCCATTTTGCTCGGTAGTAGACCACGCCCCCCGATCCACTCTTTCTTGTCTGTCTGGAGTCTTAGAGTGTTCCCAACCAATATCCCAACACTATATTTTTTTTTTATCATTGAAACACTGCACCTCTTGTTTGATGAACACTATTGCTTTCAGTTTTTAGGGTATATCTACTAACACAAGTGTATGACCCCGTCTCAGATCAGTGTGTGAACAAACATGTTTGTCTTGTTGGTATTGAATATCTATTTTTATCAACTTAAGCAATAAACCCCTCTGTTACCAAATACCCGGATGCTGCAAGATGGATTCTCTCATTCAAAGATTTGTCATCAACCATTGAAATTTGTGGGTCCCCAATCTGTCATTAACTCCTGTGTTAGGTAAACCCACTGCTTGCACCTTTTTAACATAATAAATGACTGCTGTCTCTTGGTTTTGCACTAGCACTTTACCACGGGTCAAGTGATTCTTATCATTTGTCTTCTTTTTACCCAATGATTGCCTTCTCATTTGCAACACATTTGTACCTCCATGGATGTTTTATCACATCAGGTTTCTAACTCATTTCTGCTGCATAGTTCTGCTAATTGCAATTTTGCTGCCATTTGGTTTTTGGAAACGCACATTGTCTCATTTTTGCCTATTTGACACAGAACCATAACGATCCAGACAAGCAGGACTTTATTATTGATTGTAGGATGTTGTATACTGACATTGACTCAAGTGTAACAAGCCTGTAGGTCATTTAAGCCCAGTACTATCATCAGTTATGTGTGTTTTATATTTTATTTTTCATAAAGGCATTATAATCTTGTGTGTTGTATGAATTTTTTTTAGCAAGTTTTTTTTGTAAAATATTGTAATGGTTTTAATTAACCGTACACAATAAAATTATTGTTCATTTTAGGTCTGTTTTTCGTCAACCACAACATATTCTTGTTAGCACCCAAATGACCACTGCATGTGAAAATCTTCAATATATCGAACCCTGATTATTAATATCAAAACCAGAATTACACTTGAGATGTAATTTTTCACATAAATGTATATTCACCATATTGTCTACTTTATGAAATGATGTATACTCTAGAAAGATCACAATGGGCCCTTACATATAAGAGTACATTTGCATACCCTTTCATTTGTGTGCTACTTTTATAATACATAATTATCCGCTCTCCTAGGAAAACAGCCACACTGTCACTTTTATTGTGGCAATCTTCATCCCCCCAAAATTGATCTACATCGTTTTTGGTCATTTTACGTCATCCACATACTTAGCAAATATTGACCCCGCATTGAAGTAAATGCTTGTGGGTACGTAGGTAGGTTCATTTGTAGATTTAAAACTGCAACAGAGCATAAAAACTGTTTTTGTTTTATGTGTAAGCCTGTAGTAAAAAAAATCAATAATAGTTTTTTTATTGATGTCATCAGTGATGTCACTGACCATGTCATGAGTGATGTAATATGTGAGGTCATAAGCAGTGCATTGCTGGGGTGCGAGTTATAGTTATCTCAGGGCCCCAAAAGTGCAAAAAGTAGGGGGGGCCACACAGCCCCCCTTCTGAGAGGAAATAAAACAAAGCCGGCATCACGCCGGAGGCCCCGCGCCCTCCCCCTCCCCCTCCCTGCAGCACTCTGCAAATGTGCCCCCTGGCGCATTGTAAGTTGGGAAATTAATTCCCCTTGAATACTGAGGGTCCCTGGGGGCCAACTAGCCCTCCAGGTACCTCCAATAAGCACCAGGGAGCTGCGTTGCAGAGAGGTGGTCCAAGGCCACACCCCCTTTTTACACCACTCTGCAACACAGCTCTGTGGTGCTTACTGGAGGTACCTGGTGGGCTAGTTGGCCCCCAGGGACCCTCAGGACTCAAGGGGAGTTAATCCCCCAATTTACAACACACTAAGGGGCATGTTTGCACAGTGGTGCAGGGAGGGGGTGTGGCCTGATGTGGCAAGTGTGCAAACGCACCCTGTGGTGCGTTCAAAGTTAGGGAATTAAGTCTACTTGAATCCTGAGGGTCCCTGGGGGCCAACTAGCCCACCAGGTACCTTCAGTAAGCGCCAGGGAGCTGCGTTGCAGAGAGGTGTAAAAAGGGGCATGGCCTTGGACCCCAACTTACAATGTGCTAGGGTGCGAGTTTGCACAGTGGTGCAGGAAGAGGGTGGGTCCTGATCTAAGAAGTTAGCAACCCTGCTGTGTGGGACTTACTGGTGGTAATAAAAGGGGTAGTTGGCCCCAAGGTTGATGTTGGGGGCTAACTACTCCTCTTGTTACCTCCAGTAAATCCCAAACAGTGGGATTGCTAAGAGGTGTTTGAAGGCCACGCTCATCTTTCTCCACCACTCTGCTAACGTGACTCCTATGTTATAGTTAGAAATTAGCATTTAAAAAACCTTTGAAATTCATTGAAAAAAACATAGGTTTCAGGGATGTTATAGTTAGAAATTAGCATTAAAAAACCTTAGAAATTCACTGAAAAAAACATAGGTATCAGGGACGTTATAGTTAGTTGGACATTTTTCTCATAGAAAACCATAGAAATTCCCCTGTTATCGTTAGTTCAGCTACTGTAACTCAGGAACCCATAATGCACTGCTAATGAGGTAACATATTACATCAATCATGACATGGTCAGTGACATCACTGATGACATTTCAAATGACATCACTGATGACATCACTGATGACATAATCCATGTGAAAATCTGATGCACCTCCTCACAATCTAATATAACCTTTGATACACCCACTGTAAAATAACGAATACCATTTTCTTAGCCATAGACACACCAATACCAGTTACTTCATACACACTCACTGATTCCTAGGTCTACACACACATCCACTCATTTACCCATACAGTCACTCATACATGCAGTCACTCATCAATAAAACACTATCATATGCACTCATACACCTATACAGACACTCTCACACATTCACTCATACAGAGTTAATCACACACATAGTCAGTCATGCAAAGAATCAATCACACTCCCATTCACTCACCTATACAGTTAAACACACACCACATCACTTATTCAAACAGTCACAAATGCATACTTCCTCTCTTATACAATCACTGATACTAGTACACACTCACCCATACAGCCACTCTCACAATAACTGACTCTCATGAATAGTCATTTATATACTTCAACTCTGACATACACTGCCTTTTACATATGTAGTTACTTGGACATGTAGCATTGAGACATCCATTCACTCACCAACACACCCATATACACACTCACCCACCCATTCAGCTGTTTCCACATGTACTCTTGAACCCAAACACACAGTGAATCAACCACTCACACATCTATGCACAGAGTCACACACATCCCACCCATCTACACACACACTCAGGCACCAATACAGATAGTCAGGCAACCAATTGATAACCCATATAGACACTCATGTAGCTACTGACCAACCCATGCAGCAGCTTATACAACAGACAGACTGATACAGACATTCACACAGTTTAGTCACTTACCCATGCATTCAGTAAGACACATGTAATCACTCACTTAAACAGTCAATCATGCAACTATTAAATCCTCCATCCAGACACTTATACACCCACTCATTGTTCAATACACCTTGGTATATATATAATACATATTTAAACTGTAAAGAAAAACATAGTCACTGGATCATGACGTCAGTGATGTCATTTGAGATGTCATCAGTGATGTCATTAGTGATGTCACTGACCATGTCATCAATCAATCAATCATGGAATTTGTATAGCGCACTACTCACCCGTAGGGTCTCAAGGCGCTGGGGGGGGGAACGTTACTTCTCGAACAGCCAGGTCTTGAGTTGCTTCCTGAAGGCGAGGTGATCCTGGGTTGTCCGGAGGTGGATGGGGAGGGAGTTCCATGTCTTGGCAGCCAGGTAGGAGAAGGATCTTCCTCCGGCGGTGGTTCTGCGGATGCGTGGAACAGCGGCGAGGGCGAGGCTGGTGGAGCGGAGCTGGCGGGAGGGCGTGTGAAGGTCAGATGGGTGTTGATGAGCTTGGGGCCCAGGTCGTGGAGGGCCTTGTGTGCGTGGGTGAGGAGTCTGAACGTGATCCTCTTGCTGACAGGGAGCCAGTGCAGGTGTCTCAGGTGTCCGGAGATGTGGCTTTGCAGGGGGATGTCCAGGACGAGTCGTGCTGAGGCATTCTGGATTCGTTGGAGTTTCCTCTGGAGTTTGGCGGTGGTGCCGGCGTAGAGGGTGGTTCCGTAGTCCAGCCGGCTGGTGACGAGTGCCTGGGTGACCGTCTTCCTAGTCTCGGTGGGGATCCACCGGAAGATCTTTCGAAGCATGCGCAAGGTGTTGAAGCATGAAGATGAGACGGCGTTGACTTGTCTGGTCATCGACAGGGAGGAGTCCAGGATGAAGCCCAGGTTGCGTTCGTGGTCCGTTGGCTTGGGGGTGGTGCCCAGGGCAGGGGGCCACCAGGAGTCGTCCCAGGCTGAGGGTGATGATCCCAGGATGAGGACCTCCGTCTTGTCAGAGTTCAGTTTCAGGCGGCTGTTCTTCATCCATTCGGCGACATCTTTCATCCCTTCGTGTAGGCTGGCTCTGGCGGTGGCCGGGTCGTTGGTGAGGGAGAGGATCAGCTTGATTGATGTAATCATCAGCAGTGCATTGCAGGTGCGCGAGTTATAGTTAGCTGAACTAACTATAACTGGGGAATTTGGATGGTTTTCTACGAGAGAAAGGTCCAACTAACTATAACGTCCCTGAAACCTATGTTTTTTTCAGCGAATTTCTAAGGTTTTTTAAATGCTAATTACTAACTATAACGTCCCTGAAACCTATGTTTTTTTCAGTGAATATATATATCTATCTATATCTATATCTATATCTATATCTATATCTATAACTATATCTATATCTATATCTATATATATATATATATATATATATATATATATATATATATATATATATATATATATATATATATATATTACCTACTGGCGGTCGCCAGTAGGTAGTTATAGTTAGGACCGTGTTTCCATAGGAAATCCGCAACATTCTATTTGGAATAACTTTGGCGCCGATTGACGGATCCTGGCGAAATTTTCAAAATAGGTGGGGCGCTCCGCTCCGCTCCTACCCTGAAAGACTCGGGGGGATTCGTCAAGCAGGGGCTGAGAAAAAGGGGGGGTCCCAAAACACGTTTTCCCCATGCATTTTTCCATAGGACCTTTAGTCCAAGCTACAGCCCGAACGGCTGAACAGAATTACTTGAAATTTGGCAGAGAGGTAGTCCTCAGGTCAGAGAAGTGCCTTTTGCAGGTCTGGTGTCAATCTGTTCAGTTTTTGCTGAAAAAAAAGCATTTAAATCAATATAAATATATGTGGGCGCGCTCCGAGCGCTTCCGGTAAGCTTACCTTACGCGCACGCTGCCTTGCGCGAGCTCAATTCTGATTGGTGGTTACATGACTGTAAACATTTGAATCGGTCGAAATCAGGAAGTGTCGGCCTCCATTTTGTGTGCCTCACACTGATAAAAAAAAGGAGGAGAACGTGGAAAGGGGGAAACGAAGAGAGTTGCAGACCCCCTAGCGTTTGTCAGGGGGTCCAAGAAGGCCATAAAAGTATGAAAAATACATTTAAATGTTTTTAAAAAAATCGCGGGGTGCGCGTACGGTAAGCTTACCGCACGCGTACGGTAGAAAATAAAAAAAATGAAGAAAAAAACTAATTTAAGTGTTAAGATATTAGGGGGCTCTAAAAAGAGCCGTTGTGTTCAAAGAGTGTTTTTTGGTACCTACAAGTAAGTACCGATGCAGAGTCTAAAGTTTAAGAGGAAGACTCTGTTCCCTTCATCATTGAAATGTACACCGTCTCCTCTATAAATGTCTTGCATGTTGTAACGCAAGTTGTTGTGGAATATAGAACCCATACCATAGTCTCTGAGGAAAGCAGAAACAGATTTGTTGACATGCTTTCTTGCTTTGTCAATCTGCGGACAAAATTGGTTGGACCAGTTCCACTTTTGCCTTTGGAATATGTTAGAATATACAAAGGCAGAATGAGGAAAAAGCGACATCAATTGCACAAAGGTGTCCTTAATAAGCATTTCCAGACCTACACCAGTTAAAGTGCCTAGGTCATTTCCACCACAGTGCACAATAATAGGGTTAGGCTGTGGGAGATGTAGAAAGGTTTTCACCAAAGGCATTAATTGGTGCCACTTTAACCCTCTCTGACCAATCCATTTAATGTCTACATTTGGCAAAGCAAGGTCTCTCACCATACCTCTTTTTTCTGCAAATTTTTCACTCCAGAAGACATAGCTGTGACCTACAATCCACACTGTGAACATCTTTCAAGGAGATCTGGATGCACTCTGAAGGTGTCTTTCAGTAGAATGGCAAAATGAAATGAAAGACAGTTTGAAAATGGAGGCATACATATTTTTTTAAAATAAAAAGAACTCATTGGCTGTTTCACACCATTCTACACTAAAAACTAGGCTGTATGTGTACATTTTTAGAAGCATGTTTTGTATTGGTTCAGAAAATTGTGTTCCCACAGAAGAATAGTTTGGATTTGCTGTTAGGTTGGACAGGTGAAGCACTCTTGGTCTTTCGATTTGAAACATTGTGCCGTATACAGCGCACCACCGCCGTTATTTAGGGCGGGTCTGCGGTTGAAGGATTGTAGAGCCATACGGAACACCGGGAGGCAATATTGACATGTATGGGGATGCTTCGTTTTCATCTACCTTACTATGGGTTTTGAATAAATTTATGCTAATTGAGCGGCATTGATAAAGTTGATTGTATTGCTTGGACTGCATTGACCATCATGCTTTGCTTTACCATGTGACACTCACTTGAGGGATATTAAAGAGGATATAAAGCAAACCTAGCGCAGTCTGATGAGAATTTGTATGTTGCTGCTGCCTGTGACCAAGGAAATTGTTTTCTGAAACGCGTTGGGCAAATTTATGGATAAAGAGGGGACGAGCTTACCTCTGCTATGATGTGCCTTTAACTTTGTCCCGGTGAGGAGTGAGCTGTTAGTTTTGGACAAACTGTGGAACTGAATAAATGACGGCGGTCCAGCCGTATACAGCGCACCACCGCCCGTTAATTAGGGCGGGTCTGCGGTTGAAGGATTGTAGAGCCATGCGGAACGGCGGGAGGCAATATTGACATGTATGGGGATGCTTCGTTTTCATCCACCTTACTATGGGTTTTGAATATATTTATGCTAATTGAGCGGTATCGATAAAGTTGATTGTATTACTTGGACTGCATTGACCATCATGCTTTGCTTTACCATGTGACACTCACTTGAGGGATATTAAAGAAGATATAAAGCAAACCTAGCGCAGTCTGATGAGAATTTGTATCTTGCTGCTGCCCTTGACCAAGGAAATTGTTTTCTGAAACGCGTTGGGAAAATTTATGGATAAAGAGGGGACGAGCTTACCTCTACTATGATGTGCCTTTGAACTTTGTCCCGGTGAGGAGTGAGCTGTTAGTTTTGGACAAACTGTGGAACTGAATATATATATATATATATATATATATATATATATATATATATATATATATATATATATATATATATATATATATATATTATCTACTGGCGGTCGCCAGTAGATAGTTATAGTTAGGACCGTGTTTCCAAAGGAAATCCGCAACATTCTATTTGGAATCCCTTTGGTGCCGATTGACGAATCCTCGCGAAATTTTCAAAATACGTGGGGCGCTCCGCTCCGCTCCTTCCCTGAAAGTCTCGGGGGGATTCATCAAGCGGGGGCTGAGAAAAAGGGGGATCCCAAACAATTATTGTTGAGCCAATGTTGAAAGTTAGTCAACATGTCAGCACTGTTGTGCCAAATTAAGAAAACGTCGTCAATGTATCGACGCCATAATTTAACACCAGTAATAAAGGGTTTAGCGGGTGACAGAATGATGTTAGTTTCTAGAAAGTCCATGCAGAGGATGGCCAAGTTCGGGGCAAAAATAGCGCCCATCGAAGTGCCTTTCACCTGCTGGAAGAATAAGTCATCAAAACAGAAGAAATTCCTGGTAAGGCAGATTTCAAGCAATTTCAAAAGAAATAATGTGGGAACTGCATGCGGTCTAGGTCTTGAGCAAAGGACTTGTTGGATCACTTGGAGGGCAAAAGTCTGTGGAATATTAGTATAAAGTGATTCCACATCAAGAGTGCAAAGTAGGTGTTCAGAAGGATTAAAGGGATGATGTTCAATCATATTGATCATGTCCATGCTATCCCTGATGTAGCACTGAGTATTGGGTACGAAATCTTTGATGAAATAATTAACAAACTGGCCTAATGGTTCTCGCCGATCAAGCTTCACGGAATTAATGCCATCCGGGTTTTCGTATTAGGCCACCACACATATAGTTCACATCACCTTGGCTATATGTACCCAATTATTTTATAATATATTTTATATCACTGGTTGTTATTTTCACACCCCCAATTGCGATTAACAGTGTACCAGCCAATTTTTCACGCCGCCGATCGTGTCCCGTAAATTCACGGTCTACAGACCTCACTCACCCGGTTATCCTAAGGGTTCATTCTGTTATTGGTCACTCACATCTAGTTGACGTGCCTCCTTCCTCACCCTTGTATTTGTGGTATTCGCGCCATGCATTTCTTCCTTTCTCCTTGCATACAACCTTTTCTATTGTTTATTGAAAATGAGAATAAGTTCTTTCTGACTTGCATTAGTCTCCGTGGGCTCAAGATTCACTTATGCCATGTCGTGCATAATTACTGACATTTTAAGTACTCTCAGTATCTATGGTTCGTTTTTAATGAATGTCTTCTTTCCTTCTTTATTCCTCCCCCTTCATCTTTTCACAGGAATTGTACTCTCAGGCATGTTTATTCACTAGTCCTGATGATGATCTATGTATTGCTTAAATAGATCGAAACGTCGTCGACCCTCTGTACAAACATGCATGTCAAACGCATATGTTAAAAGTGTGCATGTTAATGTACCGTCTTGAAAGCTTGCCCTTGTATTCCTTATCGGCAATAAGCTTCTCTCTTCAGCCTGATAAATGTCTTTTATGTGTGATTGTTTGTAAATGTGCTAATTGTTGAAGGACGCAGGACTGTGTCCCACTCAATATTTACACGTATGTTTAATTTACCCGGTTTCTTGATCATTAAACTTCAATGTCCGGCTGGGCATTGCATAATTATATAGAGCCTATTCTGGTCTATATTTCTCCTATGTTGAATTGTTTTTGAAGGACCTCTTGTTTTTCAAAATAGTAAGTACCCTAGGTCCTTCCTACCTTACGGGTTTCCCCTTGTCAAGTATAAATATCTGGAGGGATTTACAGCAGTGGATAGAACAGAAGAGGCTTATTAAAAAAAACAGACAGGCTTCCAGGCCAAATAGGGTATACTATCTAACTTGCTAGCAATATCAACCCTAGTGGATAAATCAATCTCCTCATGCTTCCTGTTGCATTGCTTTTTTTGTGGACTTCAAGGTGGCATTTGACCATGTTCAAAGGGGGGGTGCTCTGGTCCAAACCAACAAAATGGTACATTTCACCCAAAGCTTTTGGAGCCCATAATTTGGCGGCATTCCAATACCTGAATTTGTATTAAACTAGATGATAGTGCCAGTGTCTCAAGAAAAATTCCTACCATGCATCGTCATTTGAAAAGTTTTACGCACCATTATTCCCACCCCCCTGGATCCTGAACCAAATGCTGAATGTGCCATCAGTTTAAACCCCCGCCTCGACATTGCGTTATATGCATTTCCCAATAAGTGCGTCTCTTGTAATAAGTTCACATCTGTGGAATGTCGTTTTATGAATTGAGGCACTATTCCCCTCTTTATCTCGTCCCCCAATCAATTAACATTCCAGGACAACAATCTGAGTCCTTGCTTAGTTGTTGAGTCCATACTCACCTAGGGTGTTAAACTTCAGTCGCATGGGAAGCCCCTTACAGTACCCAGTGTTCTGTGTGGCGTTTATCTCCCCTCCTGCCCCATCATGTGCCAGTACCGCCTTGCTTAACATAC
This sequence comes from Triturus cristatus, assembly GCF_964204655.1. Taxonomy (NCBI): domain Eukaryota; kingdom Metazoa; phylum Chordata; class Amphibia; order Caudata; family Salamandridae; genus Triturus; species Triturus cristatus. The sequence goes on along the minus strand of NC_140587.1, from coordinate 728,837,438 downwards.
TCATTGAGTTATCACTAGTGTGCCACTTGTTGTACATCTTGTCTGAACTGTGTTTTAACTGAACTAAACTTCCCTTCCCCCCCTTCCTGACGCTAGAATGGTTTGCTTTTTGATTAATGTCATAGTCATATATTATGTCGGAAATTCTCAGTGACAAGAGCCCCACCGCCCCTTAACTTAATTAACTTCACTCCCCTCCCTGCCTCCCTTCATGGTGGTATCGGAACCTCCCGCCACCCCAAACTTGCAGAGTGCCTATCGCCCACTCCTATAACTCAAGGTAAGTGTGCCCAACCTGACACCTGTTCAAATCACTACAATCAATTACTGATTCAGTATCACGATGCTCTCATCAATTACTTTATTGAATAACATTGTTCAGTCCCGCACCGTCTCTATGGATTTGTAGTTCGTGCCTTGCCCCTGCTAGTGTTTTTATTGGAGGGAGCAGCTGTTACCGGCCCTGGAGAGGAGTGTCTATAGGACCTCCACAATTACAACAAGTCATACAGACCAGTTCTCAATTGGCGCCTTCCTCTGCTGAGTGTTCTTTCAGTTGGGATCCTGCCTCCTGTTCCCCTCAAATCTTCTCTGATCTGTTTTGCTGGCTTTGGTGACCCTTCTTTCTGGCCAGTCGCCAGCCATCCAGCCAGTCCCATGCCTCTTCAGGGGTGACAAAGAACCAGACCTTTCCCTCTGACTCCACTCCTAACTTAGCTGGAAAGATCATCGAGTCTTTTATGTTCTTGTTCCACAGTACTTTCTTTATTTCCAGGAAGCTGCACCTCTGGCATTGCACCTTGAGTGTGAAGTCATGGAAGAAAGTGACCCTACTGTTTTGAAATTCAATTGGTGGTGTTGTGCGAGCCATTTGTAGAATGATATCCCTATCTCTATAGTTGAAGATTCTCACAACAATAGGTCTCGAGGGGGGGGCTCCATGTTTCGCTTTGCCCCCAGGCACTCTATGCGCTCTCTTGACTGTGAAGAATTTTGCCAGTCTAGTAGGTTTCAGGTAAATTGTGACTAGTTCCTCTACAAACAAGTCCGTTGCTTGTTCCTCCATGCTCTCCAGGACCCCCAGTATGCGTACGTTATTGCGCCTTGAGCGCACTTCATACTCATCCAGTTGAATCTCTAGCCTCTCACTCAGGGTATGCAGGTCATCCACCCTATGCTGAAGGGTGGTAGTGTCTTTGACAAGGGAGCCCACTGTCGACTCAACATCCTTGAGTCTGGTGTTCATTGAATGCATGTCCGCTCTAATTAAGGATACTTCCGAGGACAGAGAATCAACCCTGGACTCCAGTCACATTCTTAATGTTGTGATAGCCATTAGGATATCCTGCAGGGTCGGTTCCTTTGCCCCATCAACGTCCTGTTGTTTCTCGGGCTGGGCTTCTGCTCCCTTTTGACTGGGACCGGTGCCCTTGTCCCATGCGTATTTTTCCAATTTGGCCTGCATAGAGGCCTTGGTGTTGCGACCACCTGCCATGTCCGAGCAGTCTGGGCCTAAGCACAAGTGAGTGGAAGCTGGCAGAATAGCTCTGCTATTTTGTTAGGTGGGTATTGCTGGTTTGTGTCCTCTCTCCAGGAGGAAACCATGGTATGTACTGGCTGCTGTCTCTTGTTTTATGCCCCACCAGCAAATCTATTAATACTGTGCCCCTGATTTTCCTCAGAGTATTACGCCTCCAGTGCTGCAGGCTGCAAACCACCGGCCAGCACTTAGTCTACGAAAAGAACTCAGGTTCTGTTTCAGAGCCGCAGGACCTCCCCGGTCCACTAGCAGTTGTGGTGACTTCAGGACCTGTGAGCCTTGATTCGTTGTTCTCCCCTTGTCACCTTACAGTCATGGAGGTTCAGGCCTCCCTCTATTGCAGCCGGTGAGTGATCTAAAGCTGGGCAGCAAGGAGTGGTGTACTTTCTGCCCCTTGGCCGCTCCCTAAGGCAGGATTGTCTCCGTGGGTCCTCTGTGTCTCGTCGGGCATTCCCGACTACGGTTGGGTGAATCAGGCATGCATTTCTTCTTGAGAGACTAGAGGGGGGGCACTGGCAGCACTTCCCTCGCACTGCTCCTCAACTTACGATCCCAGAGGGTAGATACAATCAACGTCTGGAACGCTTGCCTCCCCCTTACTTTTAGGCAGCTTCCAGCAATGCAGGCCCCTCAGCTCCATCAGTCTGCCCCAGAGCCGATCATGCTCAGGCCGCTCCCTTTCCGTCCCATAGCTCACCGGAGTCACCGCTTTGTTGGAGTCTCTCCACACTCGTTTCTGGGCTTTCAGCTCAGCGCTCACCACTGGGAGCACTGTCGGAACAGTGACGAAGAATGGGCTGCCCTGTGTGTGCCGGAGCCTGCTCGCTCCTTCCCCGTCGCCAATACAGTTCCTCCAGGCCAACTGCGTCAACGGCCAGATCTCGGTTGTCCCACACTCAATCCAGTCGGTTCATGGCTCAAAATGAGCCCGCAGGGATCATGAGCACGAAACTGGTGATTTTAGTTCAGCAATCATGGATTTCTGGACAGATGGTCTCATGAATGGGTGTGCTTGGACGGAGCTGCCTCAAGGAGTGGCCATTTTGCTCGGTAGTAGACCACGCCCCCCGATCCACTCTTTCTTGTCTGTCTGGAGTCTTAGAGTGTTCCCAACCAATATCCCAACACTATATTTTTTTTTTATCATTGAAACACTGCACCTCTTGTTTGATGAACACTATTGCTTTCAGTTTTTAGGGTATATCTACTAACACAAGTGTATGACCCCGTCTCAGATCAGTGTGTGAACAAACATGTTTGTCTTGTTGGTATTGACTATCTATTTTTATCAACTTAAGCAATAAACCCCTCTGTTACCAAATACCCGGATGCTGCAAGATGGATTCTCTCATTCAAAGATTTGTCATCAACCATTGAAATTTGTGGGTCCCCAATCTGTCATTAACTCCTGTGTTAGGTAAACCCACTGCTTGCACCTTTTTTAACATAAAAAATGACTGCTGTCTCTTGGTTTTGCACTAGCACTTTACCACGGGTCAAGTGATTCTTATCATTTGTCTTCTTTTTACCCAATGATTGCCTTCTCATTTGCAACACATTTGTACCTCCATGGATGTTTTATCACATCAGGTTTCTAACTCATTTCTGCTGCATAGTTCTGCTAATTGCAATTTTGCTGCCATTTGGTTTTTGGAAACGCACATTGTCTCATTTTTGCCTATTTGACACAGAACCATAACGATCCAAGCAAGCAGGATTTTATTATTGATTGTAGGATGTTGTATATACTGACATTGACTCAAGTGTAACAAGCCTGTAGGTCATTTAAGCCCAGTACTATCATCAGTTATGTGTGTTTTATATTTTATTTTTCATAAAGACATTATAATCTTGTGTGTTGTATGAATTTTTTTTAGCAAGTTTTTTTTGTAAAATATTGTAATGGTTTTAATTAACCGTACACAATAAAATTATTGTTCATTTTAGGTCTGTTTTTCGTCAACCACAACATATTCTTGTTAGCACCCAAATGACCACTGCATGTGAAAATCTTCAATATATCGAACCCTGATTATTAATATCAAAACCAGAATTACACTTGAGATGTAATTTTTCACATAAATGTATATTCACCATATTGTCTACTTTATGAAATGATGTATACTCTAGAAAGATCACCATGGGCCCTTACATATAAGAGTACATTTGCATACCCTTTCATTTGTGTGCTACTTTTATAATACATAATTATCCGCTCTCCTAGGAAAACAGCCACACTGTCACTTTTATTGTGGCAATCTTCATCCCCCCAAAATTGATCTACATCGTTTTTGGTCATTTTACGTCATCCACATACTTAGCAAATATTGACCCCGCATTGAAGTAAATGCTTGTGGGTACGTAGGTAGGTTCATTTGTAGATTTAAAACTGCAACAGAGCATAAAAACTGTTTTTGTTTTATGTGTAAGCCTGTAGTAAAAAAAATCAATAATAGTTTTTTTATTGATGTCATCAGTGATGTCACTGACCATGTCATGAGTGATGCAATATGTGAGGTCATAAGCAGTGCATTGCTGGGGTGCGAGTTATAGTTATCTCAGGGCCCCAAAAGTGCAAAAAGAAGGGGGGGCCACACAGCCCCCCTTCTGAGAGGAAATAAAACAAAGCCGGCATCACGCCGGAGGCCCCGCGCCCTCCCCCTCCCCCTCCCTGCAGCACTCTGCAAATGTGCCCCCTGGCGCATTGTAAGTTGGGAAATTAATTCCCCTTGAATACTGAGGGTCCCTGGGGGCCAACTAGCCCTCCAGGTACCTCCAATAAGCACCAGGGAGCTGCGTTGCAGAGAGGTGGTCCAAGGCCACACCCCCTTTTTACACCACTCTGCAACACAGCTCTGTGGTGCTTACTGGAGGTACCTGGTGGGCTAGTTGGCCCCCAGGGACCCTCAGGACTCAAGGGGAGTTAATCCCCCAATTTACAACACACTAAGGGGCATGTTTGCACAGTGGTGCAGGGAGGGGGTGTGGCCTGATGTGGCAAGTGTGCAAACGCACCCTGTGGTGCGTTCAAAGTTAGGGAATTAAGTCTACTTGAATCCTGAGGGTCCCTGGGGGCCAACTAGCCCACCAGGTACCTTCAGTAAGCGCCAGGGAGCTGCGTTGCAGAGAGGTGTAAAAAGGGGCATGGCCTTGGACCCCAACTTACAATGTGCTAGGGTGCGAGTTTGCACAGTGGTGCAGGAAGAGGGTGGGTCCTGATCTAAGAAGTTAGCAACCCTGCTGTGTGGGACTTACTGGTGGTAATAAAAGGGGTAGTTGGCCCCAAGGTTGATGTTGGGGGCTAACTACTCCTCTTGTTACCTCCAGTAAATCCCAAACAGTGGGATTGCTAAGAGGTGTTTGAAGGCCACGCTCATCTTTCTCCACCACTCTGCTAACGCGACTCCTATGTTATAGTTAGAAATTAGCATTTAAAAAACCTTTGAAATTCACTGAAAAAAACATAGGTTTCAGGGATGTTATAGTTAGAAATTAACATTAAAAAACCTTAGAAATTCACTGAAAAAAACATAGGTATCAGGGACGTTATAGTTAGTTGGACATTTTTCTCATAGAAAACCATAGAAATTCCCCTGTTATCGTTAGTTCGGCTACTGTAACTCAGGAACCCATAATGCACTGCTAATGAGGTAACATATTACATCAATCATGACATGGTCAGTGACATCACTGATGACATTTCAAATGACATCACTGATGACATCACTGATGACATAATCCATGTGAAAATCTGATGCACCTCCTCACAATCTAATATAACCTTTGATACACCCACTGTAAAATAACGAATACCATTTTCTTAGCCATAGACACACCAATACCAGTTACTTCATACACACTCACTGATTCCTAGGTCTACACACACATCCACTCATTTACCCATACAGTCACTCATACATGCAGTCACTCATCAATACAACACTATCATATGCACTCATACACCTATACAGACACTCTCACACATTCACTCATACAGAGTTAATCACACACATAGTCAGTCATGCAAAGAATCAATCACACTCCCATTCACTCACCTATACAGTTAAACACACACCACATCACTTATTCAAACAGTCACAAATGCATACTTCCTCTCTTATACAATCACTGATACTAGTACACACTCACCCATACAGCCACTCTCACAATAACTGACTCTCATGAATAGTCATTTATATACTTCAACTCTGACATACACTGCCTTTTACATATGTAGTTACTTGGACATGTAACATTGAGACATCCATTCACTCACCAACACACCCATATACACACTCACCCACCCATTCAGCTGTTTCCACATGTACTCTTGAACCCAAACACACAGTGAATCAACCACTCACACATCTATGCACAGAGTCACACACATCCCACCCATCTACACACACACTCAGGCACCAATACAGATAGTCAGGCAACCAATTGATAACCCATATAGACACTCATGTAGCTACTGACCAACCCATGCAGCAGCTTATACAACAGACAGACTGATACAGACATTCACACAGTTTAGTCACTTACCCATGCATTCAGTAAGACACATGTAATCACTCACTTAAACAGTCAATCATGCAACTATTAAATCCTCCATCCAGACACTTATACACCCACTCATTGTTCAATACACCTTGGTATATATATAATACATATTTAAACTGTAAAGAAAAACATAGTCACTGGATGATGACGTCAGTGATGTCATTTGAGATGTCATCAGTGATGTCATTAGTGATGTCACTGTCCATGTCATCAATCAATCAATCATGGAATTTGTATAGCGCACTACTCACCCGTAGGGTCTCAAGGCGCTGGGGGGGGGAACGTTACTTCTCGAACAGCCAGGTCTTGAGTTGCTTCCTGAAGGCGAGGTGATCCTGGGTTGTCCGGAGGTGGATGGGGAGGGAGTTCCATGTCTTGGCAGCCAGGTAGGAGAAGGATCTTCCTCCGGCGGTGGTTCTGCGGATGCGTGGAACAGCGGCGAGGGCGAGGCTGGTGGAGCAGAGCTGGCGGGAGGGCGTGTGAAGGTCAGATGGGTGTTGATGAGCTTGGGGCCCAGGCCGTGGAGGGCCTTGTGTGCGTGGGTGAGGAGTCTGAACGTGATCCTCTTGCTGACAGGGAGCCAGTGCAGGTGTCTCAGGTGTCCGGAGATGTGGCTGTGCAGGGGGATGTCCAGGACGAGTCGTGCTGAGGCATTCTGGATTCGTTGGAGTTTCCTCTGGAGTTTGGCGGTGGTGCTGGCGTAGAGGGTGGTTCCGTAGTCCAGCCGGCTGGTGACGAGTGCCTGGGTGACCGTCTTCCTAGTCTCGGTGGGGATCCACCGGAAGATCTTTCGAAGCATGCGCAAGGTGTTGAAGCATGAAGATGAGACGGCGTTGACTTGTCTGGTCATCGACAGGGAGGAGTCCAGGATGAAGCCCAGGTTGCGTTCGTGGTCCGTTGGCTTGGGGGTGGTGCCCAGGGCAGGGGGCCACCAGGAGTCGTCCCAGGCTGAGGGTGATGATCCCAGGATGAGGACCTCCGTCTTGTCAGAGTTCAGTTTCAGGCGGCTGTTCTTCATCCATTCGGCGACGTCTTTCATCCCTTCGTGTAGGCTGGCTATGGCGGTGGCCGGGTCGTTGGTGAGGGAGAGGATCAGCTTGATTGATGTAATAATCAGCAGTGCATTGCAGGTGCGCGAGTTATAGTTAGCTGAACTAACTATAACTGGGGAATTTGGATGGTTTTCTACGAGAGAAAGGTCCAACTAACTATAACGTCCCTGAAACCTATGTTTTTTTCAGCGAATTTCTAAGGTTTTTTAAATGCTAATTACTAACTATAACGTCCCTGAAACCTATGTTTTTTTCAGTGAATATATATATCTATCTATATCTATATCTATATCTATATCTATAACTATATCTATATCTATATCTATATATATATATATATATATATATATATATATATATATATTACCTACTGGCGGTCGCCAGTAGGTAGTTATAGTTAGGACCGTGTTTCCATAGGAAATCTGCAACATTCTATTTGGAATAACTTTGGCGCCGATTGACGGATCCTGGCGCAATTTTCAAAATAGGTGGGGCGCACCGCTCCGCTCCTACCCTGAAAGACTCGGGGGGATTCGTCAAGCAGGGGCTGAGAAAAAGGGGGGGTCCCAAAACACGTTTTCCCCATGCATTTTTCCATAGGACCTTTAGTCCAAGCTACAGCCCGAACGGCTGAACAGAATTACTTGAAAGTTGGCAGAGAGGTAGTCCTCAGGTCAGAGAAGTGCCTTTTGCAGGTCTGGTGTCAATCTGTTCAGTTTTTGCTGAAAAAAAAGCATTTAAATCAATATATATATATGTGGGCGCGCTCCGAGCGCTTCCGGTAAGCTTACCTTACGCGCACGCTGCCATGCGCGAGCTCAATTCTGATTGGTGGTTACATGACTGTAAACATTTGAATCGGTCGAAATCAGGAAGTGTCGGCCTCCATTTTGTGTGCCTCACACTGATAAAAAAAAGGAGGAGAACGTGGAAAGGGGGAAACGAAGAGAGTTGCAGACCCCCTAGCGTTTGTCAGGGGGTCCAAGAAGGCCATAAAAGTATGAAAAATACATTTAAATGTTTTTCAAAAAATCGCGGGGTGCGCGTACGGTAAGCTTACCGTACGCGTACGGTAGAAAATAAAAAAAATGAAGAAAAAAACAAATTTAAGTGTTAAGATATTAGGGGGCTCTAAAAAGAGCCGTTGTGTTCAAAGAGTGTTTTTTGGTACCTACAAGTAAGTACCGATGCAGAGTCTAAAGTTTAAGAGGAAGACTCTGTTCCCTTCATCATTGAAATGTACACCGTCTCCTCTATAAATGTCTTGCATGTTGTAACGCAAGTTGTTGTGGTATATAGAACCCATACCATAGTCTCTGAGGAAAGCAGAAACAGATTTGTTGACATGCTTTCTTGCTTTGTCAATCTGCGGACAAAATTGGTTGGACCAGTTCCACTTTTGCCTTTGGCATATGTTAGAATATACAAAGGCAGAATGAGGAAAAAGCGACATCAATTGCACAAAGGTGTCCTTAATAAGCATTTCCAGACCTACACCAGTTAAAGTGCCTAGGTCATTTCCACCACAGTGCACAATAATAGGGTTAGGCTGTGGGAGATGTAGAAAGGTTTTCACCAAAGGCATTAATTGGTGCCACTTTAACCCTCTCTGACCAATCCATTTAATGTCTACATTTGGCAAAGCAAGGTCTCTCACCATACCTCTTTTTTCTGCACATTTTTCACTCCAGAAGACATAGCTGTGACCTACAATCCACACTGTGAACATCTTTCAAGGAGATCTGGATGCACTCTGAAGGTGTCTTTCAGTAGAATGGCAAAATGAAATGAAAGACAGTTTGAAAATGGAGGCATACATATTTTTTTAAAATAAAAAGAACTCATTGGCTGTTTCACACCATTCTACACTAAAAACTAGGCTGTATGTGTAAATTTTTAGAAGCATGTTTTGTATTGGTTCAGAAAATTGTGTTCCCACAGAAGAATAGTTTGGATTTGCTGTTAGGTTGGACAGGTGAAGCACTCTTGGTCTTTCGATTTGAAACATTGTGCCGTATACAGCGCACCACCGCCGTTATTTAGGGCGGGTCTGCGGTTGAAGGATTGTAGAGCCATACGGAACACCGGGAGGCAATATTGACATGTATGGGGATGCTTCGTTTTCATCTACCTTACTATGGGTTTTGAATAAATTTATGCTAATTGAGCGGCATTGATAAAGTTGATTGTATTGCTTGGACTGCATTGACCATCATGCTTTGCTTTACCATGTGACACTCACTTGAGGGATATTAAAGAGGATATAAAGCAAACCTAGCGCAGTCTGATGAGAATTTGTATGTTGCTGCTGCCTGTGACCAAGGAAATTGTTTTCTGAAACGCGTTGGGCAAATTTATGGATAAAGAGGGGACGAGCTTACCTCTGCTATGATGTGCCTTTAACTTTGTCCCGGTGAGGAGTGAGCTGTTAGTTTTGGACAAACTGTGGAACTGAATAAATGACGGCGGTCCAGCCGTATACAGCGCACCACCGCCCGTTATTTAGGGCGGGTCTGCGGTTGAAGGATTGTAGAGCCATGCGGAACGGCGGGAGGCAATATTGACATGTATGGGGATGCTTCGTTTTCATCCACCTTACTATGGGTTTTGAATATATTTATGCTAATTGAGCGGTATCGATAAAGTTGATTGTATTACTTGGACTGCATTGACCATCATGCTTTGCTTTACCATGTGACACTCACTTGAGGGATATTAAAGAAGATATAAAGCAAACCTAGCGCAGTCTGATGAGAATTTGTATCTTGCTGCTGCCCTTGACCAAGGAAATTGTTTTCTGAAACGCGTTGGGAAAATTTATGGATAAAGAGGGGACGAGCTTACCTCTGCTATGATGTGCCTTTGAACTTTGTCCCGGTGAGGAGTGAGCTGTTAGTTTTGGACAAACTGTGGAACTGAATATATATATATATATATATATATATATATATATATATATATATATATATATATATATTATCTACTGGCGGTCGCCAGTAGATAGTTATAGTTAGGACCGTGTTTCCAAAGGAAATCCGCAACATTCTATTTGGAATAACTTTGGTGCCGATTGACGAATCCTCGCGAAATTTTCAAAATACGTGGGGCGCTCCGCTCCTTCCCTGAAAGTCTCGGGGGGATTCATCAAGTGGGGGCTGAGAAAAAGGGGGGTCCCAAAACACGTTTTCCCCATGCATTTTTCCATAGGACCTGTAGTCCAAGCTACGGCCCGAACGGCTGAACAGAATTACTTGAAATTTGGCAGAGAGGTAGTCCTCAGTTCAGGGATGTGCCTTTTGCAGGTCTGGTGTAAATCTGTTCATTAGTTCCTGAGAAAATTGCAGTTAAAAGCATATATATATCTATAAGCGCGCACCGTGCGCGTACGGTAAGCATACCGTACGCGCACGGTGACGTGCGCGAGCTCAATTCTGATTGGTTTTTAGATGTCAGTAAACATTCGAATCGGTCGAAATCAGGAAGTGTCGGCCGCCATTTTGTCTCTCGCAGTCTGAGGCAATGAAAAACAAAGGGGGGAAAATGTGAGAAGGGGGCAGGATGGACAGGTCCTGACCCCCTAGCCTTTGTCAGGGGGTCACTGAAGGACCCCCAAGGGTAAAAAATAAAATATTTTTTTTGCGAAAAATCACGGGGTGCGCGCACCGTACGCGCACGGCACGTACAACGCATCGTGGGCGCTTGGTGCGCGAAGTGCACCAAGCACCCACAGCGCGCGCACGGTGCGCGAAGCGCACCGTGCGCGTACGGTACGCGCACGGTGAAAAAACTTTAAAAAAAATAAATAAAATACATAACTTAGCATTTAAAAAACCGTACACATTCACTGAAAAAACCATAGGTTTCACACACGTTATAGTTAGGAATTAGCATTTAAAAAACCTTGCAAATTCACTTAAAAAATCATAGGTTTCACACATGTTATAGTTAGCTGGACATTTCACTCGTGAAAAACCATTGAAATTCCCCCGTTATAGTTAGTGCAGGCAACTATAACTCACGCGACCGCAATCCTCTGCTGATGACGTCAGATATTACATCACTGATGACATATGTGTCTTTCTGAAAAAAAATATTTGTAATATATGTATAGCTGAAAATTAATGGAAGAAGACATGGGTAAATAAGTGTCTAAATACAGTGATGTAATATCTGACGTCATCAGCAGAGGATTGCGGTCGCATGAGTTATAGTTGCCTGCACTAACTATAACGGGGGAATTTCAATGGTTTTTCACGAGTGAAATGTCCAGCTAACTATAACATGTGTGAAACCTATGTTTTTTTAAGTGAATATATATATATATATATATATTAGTAATAGTTAGGACCTATTTTCCATAGGAAATCCGCAACATTCTATTCCCAATAAGTCTGGCGCCGATCGACGTATCTTCGCGGAATTTTCCAAACTTTTGGCCAGCTCCGCTCTGCTCCTACCCTGAAAGTTTTGTGGTGATTCGTCAAGCGGGGGCCGAGAAAAGATTTGTGAAATGAGTTAGGTTATGTTTCTATACTAAAATGTAGTACTACTTCTAGATGAAGAAATGTGTTTTGGTATAGTGCACGGGATAGTGTTGTTTGTCAAGAATCACACAGTGAGTCTGTGGGCATTTGGGAACCACTGTGAGAGAAGCATTTGGTAACATTGTGTATTTGCTGACAGATAACTGTTTTAACTTGTCATGTTGTGAAGTTTTAGTAGCATTAGAAGACAGTTATGGCTTATGATTTGATTAAATGAGTCAGGCTTTGACAGAAAAGTGCAGTCCTGAAATATGTAGATTGTGTGCAGTTCCCTTACCACTTGCACTGTAGTGAATGAGTTTTGGTAAACTCCTAGGGATAGTGGTACTTGTCTAGAATCACACTGTGAGTCTGTGTGCATTTGGGAACCACTGTGAGAGAAGCGTTTGGTAACATCGTGTATTTGCTAACAGATAACTTTTTTAAAACCTGTCTTGTTTTGAAGTTTTAGTAGCATTAGAATCCAGTCTTTGCTTATGCGTTGATTAAATGAGTCATGCTTTGACACTGATGTACTGTACTTAAATATGTTGATTGTGTTCAGTACCAGTTCTAGACTAGTGAATGAGTTTTGGTAAACTCCTAGGATAGTGTTCATTGTCTAAAATCACACTGTGAGTCTGTGTGCAATTGGGTAAGGATTGTAAGAGAAGCTGTTTTAAAACCGGTCATGTTGTCAAGTTTTAGTAGCATTAGAAGCCAGTCTTTGCTTGTGCTTTGATTAAATGAGTCAGGCTTTGACACAATGTGCAGTCCTGAAATATGAAGATTGTGTGCATTTCCCTTACCATTTCCACAGTAGTGAATGATTTTTGGTAAACTCCTAGGTATAGTGGTTGTTGTCTAAAATCACACTGTGAGTCTGTGTGCATTTGGGAACCACTGTGAGAGAAGCATTTGGTAACATCGTGTATTTGCTGACAGATAACTAATTTAAAACCTCTCATGTTGTCAAGTTTTAGTAGCATTAGAAGCTAGTCTTTGCTTATGCATTGATAAAATGAGTCAGGGTTTGACATTAAGGTGCAGTACCATGTACTATTCTGTTCACTGTGGCAGAACTGAAAATTTAAAAGTTTTACCTAAGCACTGTCCTAGAAGTAGTCTGATTATTTAGTCAGTTTCTAAGTACCAAATTGATTGCTTCAAATGTCTATGCAGTATGCATTTAGTGTTCTAACATACTATACACTTGTCTTTTACACCTTCAATTCCCTAGTCAGTATCCATACACTTCCAGGAAACATCCTGTCCTGTCACTTCCTTTGCAGTCTTCTAGAGACCCATTCAACAGCATGTACTAATCCATTCACTGTGCCAAAACCTAAACACTTATAAATTCACCAAGACACTCTCTTTCCAGTACTCTAATGATACAGTCACCGCCTAAGTATTCATGCACTGAGCCAGGTCTTAGCACATGGACTTCTTCAAACCCTATCCACTATGCATGCAGTCCTCTAACCACCTACACACTTGTCTTTCACACCTTCAATTCCCCAGCCAGTATCCGTTCACTTCCAGCAAACACCCTGTCACTGCCGTTGCACTCCTCTAGTGACCCATTCAGCATCATGTACTAATCCATTCACTGTGCCAAACCCTAATAAATTCACCCAGGCACTCTCCTTGCAGTACTCTAATCATTCAGTCAGTACCCAAGTACTCATCCAGTGACCCAGGCCTTAGTATATAGACTGCTTCAAACCCTTATCCACTATGCATGCAGTCCTCTAACCACCTACACAATTGTCTTTCACACCTTCAATTCCCTAGTCAGTATCCATACACTTCCAGGAAATACCCTGTCACTCCCTTTGCAGTCCTCTAGTGACCCATTCAGCACCATGTACTAATCCATTCCCTGTGCGAAAAGCCTAGCACTTATAAATTCACCTAGGCACTCTCCTTGCTGTACTCTAATCATTCAGTCAGTACCCAAGTAGTCATGCAGTGAGCCAGGCCTTATCACATGGACTGCTTTAAATGCCAATGCAGTATGGATGCAGTCCTCTAATCACCTACACAGTTGTGTTTCACACCTTCTATTCCCTAGTTAGAATTCATACTCTTCTAGCAAACACCTTGTCACTCACCCAGTGTGTCTCCTTATAGTACTGTAATCATTTAGTCAGTTAGCATGTAGTCTTTTAGGGCCTCATGTAGGTAGCCAAATACCGGTCGGTAACGGCCGATTTTCGGTAAATATGCCGTTACCAACCGGTATTCAGACAAGTGAGATGTAGGAGTCCAAAAACCACTTTTCGGTAAATATGAGGCGGTAAATACCGATTCATAGTTACCGAATTCTAAAATACCGATTCATATTTACCGAATACATTATTAACGAATCGGTAAATATGAAGTGGTAAATATGAAGTGGTAAAAATTGAAAATGACATGTAGGAGCAGTCGGTAATTAAGAAATCCAGGAAAATCGGTAAATAAGAGTCGGTAATTAACACGGATGGAAAGCAGGTGGTAACCATCAACAATGCACATAAGCAATCCCAAAATGCAACAGCGTGGACAACATGGCCGCCATGTACGTCATTGCAAGGCGCCTACGTCTACAGGCAGCAGGACTGAGGGTGTGGCGACGGGAGGAACAAATCTACAGACAGCGCATCACACTATTCCAGCTGACTGATGCAGAGATACATGAGAGGTACAGGCTACACCCCGAAACCATCATGGACTTAATCAGGGACCTTCACCCACTCCTGGACCAGCCAATAAGAAGGGCGCACGCCATACCCCCACATGTGCAGGTGCTCTGCAGCCTACATCTGTTGGCATCCGGCAGTTATCAGGTGGTGATAGCTGCGGTGGGTGGGGTATCCCAGAGTTGCCTGTCACGTTTCTTCAGGAAGTTCCTGGATGCCATGATGCAGAGAATGCACCACTACATCAGCTTCCCAAACACACAGGCTGCACTGCAGAAAACAAAAACAGACTTTTATCACATGGCACAGTTCCCCCATGTCATCGGCTGTATTGATGGTACACACATCCCAATCTGTCCTCCAGCTGACACAGAGCACATCTACAGGAACAGGAAGTCCACCCACTCCATCAATGTGCAGGTGATCTGTGATGCAGGGAACATCATCACAGATATTGTTGCAAAGTTTCCTGGGAGCACCCACGACTCGTACATCTTCCAGAATAGTGGGATCTACACACGACTGAGAGCCGGAGAATTCGGAGAGGGATACCTGCTGGGTAAGTAACAGTGACGCCCCTTGAAACCTGCAAATCAGAGTGTATAGAGGCATGTAACTGATGGTTCCCTTTTACTCATCCAGGCGACAGTGCATATGCATGCCGTTCATTCATCCTCACTCCCTACCTACACCCAGCAACCCAGAGTGAGAGACGATACAACGTGGCCCACAAATCTACACGCAATGTGGTGGAGCGCACGTTTGGACTGCTGAAGAGCAGGTTCCGCTGCCTCCACAAGAGCGGAGGCGCACGCCAGTACAAACCCATCACCTGCTGCAAGATAATTGCCACTTGTGCAATGCTGCACAACCTTGCCACGAAAAAAGGTACAGATGTGGAACTAACATATTTTGCGGACAACGAGGATGAGTCAGGCCAGCCAGAGGGCAGCGCAGCTAGAGTGCCAACTGCAATCGATGGGAGAGAGAGACGGGCAGAGATCACATGCAACTATTTCTGAGTAAGTGAGGGGACACAGCGAGTCGTGAGAAGTCATGACGTAGTTTAATGTGGCACCACGCCATGAACACATGAACAGGCCAATCTGGCAATATGCCATCTATACAATGAGTATGTCCAGGGTTACGTCACCCAATGGCAAGTGGATAAGCAGGGCCACATCAATGTTTGCGCATATGCGCTGCAGTGGTGGATTGCACGGCCTGTGCATCCTCACTAGAGCCAACCCCAAGCCGCCTGCTGCTCCTGCGTGCTTCTGGGACGGGGGGTGTGATGCTGCTGCTGGTGTCGATGCTCTCCGCAGCATCCCCTGCAGCAGTTGTCGACGCCTGACTTGTCAATAGCACCCCTAGTGCACTTGTCACCTGCACCATCCCCCGTGACAGGTCGCTGCAGCACTGTGTTAGGCCCTCCTGCATCGTCACAGAGCGCCGGCAAAGTAGGGAAGTCGCAGTTGCCAGACGGTTGAGTGCCCTGCTGGTAGTGTCCCTTCTCTGGCGTTCCCGGCGCCGTGCTTCGATGTCAGCATCTAATTTGCTGCACAACTGCTGGATTGACTGGGACATGTCCCGAATGCCCGCAGCCATGCCGCCAATGTTTGTGTCCATGTTGACTAAGCTTGTCCTCATCACCCGCATGTGCCTCTGGACTGACAATACTGCCTTTGATTGCAGGCGCTGTTGCTTCAACATTTGGCCCTCGAGCCCCAAGAAGACACCATGGCCGTCAGTGGGTGCTGGTGGACTCTGGACACGCGACCTGCGGCGCCCTCTTGCTCCCGTCTGTGCTGCCTGTGATGTTTGGGGCACAGTGGGATGGCTCCCTTCCTGGGGCCCGGTGCGGTCTTCTGGGCCCATGCTGTCGTCTGACGAGGTGTCTAAGGCTCGTAGCCTGGCTGCTGGACGCCTCCTCATTCTCACACCTGCAAGCGGAGATGTGGCCGGTGAATCGAACATGAGTGGCGATGCTGGCTCTGGTGGTGGTGATGCTGGCTCTCGGTGAGGTGATGCTGGCTCTGTGTGCGGTGAGGCTGGCTGCGTAGGTGGTGCGGCTGCAAGTGGGCCTGCTCCCTGGTCTGCACTCGTGCTGGCTAGAGGTGATTTTTGTGGCCGGTGTGCCGTCTCCCCTGCAGCATGCCCTGTACTGCATGATGTCACATCTGTGGACAGAAAAACAACATTGGCTCAGTGTCCCCGAAGGGCTGCATTGCAAGCGTCACAATAAATCATTTCACATTCCAATCTGTCCTCTGTCTCCTTGTGCCTCGAGTGCGTGACATGCCTTGTTGCCCTGTGACATTTACGTCATGGTTAGTGTTGCCCTGACTACATCTCCCGGAATGCATTGCCTGTCTGCACTGACACGTGTGGACTGCAGTGTGATTCTCGTGTCACAATGGGGGATGTGGGATAGGGGTAGGGGCGGCTACATTGCTGTGCTTTCGTCTTACCTTGGTGTGTTGCGGCTCTGGCAGAGCTGTCGGCGTCCCCAAGACCCACGACGCTCTCTTGCTCGAGTGTGGCCGCCACCAGCTCCTCCAGTTCGGTGAGGGCAGGTGCCCTGTTGGTTCCACCTCCGGTCTGGCTGGCCTCCTTCTGGATGTCGCCCATCTTCCTCTTGGTCACAATCCTCAGGTCATACCAGCGCTTTTTGAGGACCTCAATTTCCCTGTGGGTCACTCCCACAGCATTGACCTGCGCCTGGATGGCCAGCCATATGTTGCGCTTTTCGGCCTCAGGCACTTGCAGGGATTGCCTCCCAAACAGCTTCTGGTGCTGCTTCACCACCTCCTCCACCAGCACCTGGAGTTCCTTGGGGCTGAATTTGAGCTTCCTCCTCCTTTCCCCTCCGTCTTTCTGTGTGCTCTGGCTGGACATGCTGTTCGTTTCCCGCTTGCACATGCAACTGCTCCCTGCCTCTCCTCTGCACTCCGAGCCTCTCCAGGGTCGGCTAATTATGTACACCTGCCTGGGTGTGGCCACTTCGGCTAATTGTGTACACCTGCCTGGGTGTGGGGAGTTCCTGGTTGGGTGGGCTGTCGTTGCACAGGATTAGCTGTTTCGTCAAGTCATGTGATGTTATTTACCGAATCCGTACGTACCGATTCGGTATTTTCCGATTCGGTAGATACCACCTCGGTATTTTCCGATTCGGTAGATACCACCTCGGTATTTTCCGATTCGGTAATTATCACCTCGGTATTTACCGAATCGGTGAATTCCGATTCGTATTTACCGACTGTTACCGAATCGGTAACTGTTACCGAATTTTTACCTACATGTAACTTACCGATTCTAATTTACCGATTCGGTACGGCTCGGTATTTATGAACCGGTAAAATTTATTTACCTACATGAGGCCCTTAGTGAGGTAGGCTTTAGGGCATGAACTGCATCAAAGTAGTATTCACTATGCATGTAGTGTTTTAACGATCGTCACACTTGTGGTTCAGGGCTATAGTTTCTTAGTCAGTTTTTATATAAAATGTGTTTGTACAGTAATGGAATAGTATACATTTGAAAGTTATTAATATTCATTTATTTGTGATTCTTTTTTACAGATACAGAACAGGAGTGTTTCTCATCTGTTTGCACTCTTCTCGTGCAAGATTGTTTGGATGAAGGGTCCTTGTGTGTTTCATCATACTTGCTGTGCCGCACAAGTATTTTTTGTTAGGATCCCCTCGTAACAGAACTCTTTGGCAAATCTTGCGAGTGACGAAGGTGGCATTGGTCTTTGTTTGCCCCTTGGAAAAAGTAAAAAATGTCCTCACCACTGAAGAAAAACGTTGGGGGCGTGGTGCCTTCTGCAAAAAATTTTCCTCAGATTCGGTAAATATTTTAAAGCAGCAACATTTACAGTTTTTGTAAGTTAAACTTATAAAATTTTGTTATCTGTATGCATTTTATATATCTGTGATTTGTTTCTTGTGGTATTTTGTTGAGAATACCATGTTGTTTTTTTTTTAACAATCTTCCTAATTTTCCAGGTCTGTCGTCGACATCCATGGTCCCCACAGGAGTGTTCCGCCTTGTTGTTTTGTATTATTGTTGTTACCTTTTGTTTATTAGTTTATTGTTCATATATATGTTAATAAAAAAAGAAAGTTTGAAAATAGTTTATCGTTGATATATATATTATTATAAAAAATAAAGTTTGAAAAAAAAATTAATAACGTTTTTGGTTGTTCTCTTAACTGCTGTGTGACTCTTTCTTGTTCTTATTACTGTTATTTGATGGAGTCCACCATGGTGTTAAAGTTTGGGGCACTTATCGCTGGAATACTGGTGATATCTGCAGTTTGCACCAACTTCTGAATAGTGTGTTAGATTTATCTCAACTTTACGTCCGTTAAAGTGCTGATAATGAAATGGAGAGTAGCCATTCCCGTGCAAAAAGACACGAGGTGCACCTTTCCGATTTATTCTAAATACTAAAATCCTGTATTGAATTGCACTGAGGTATTGGCTGCACTTACAGTGTACACACAAAATCTATTAAGAAATCTCATTGTATATATATTGATTGGGAATAGTGCGGCAGGTGCTGGATCTTGACGAGATACACTGCTCAGTTCGTATATTGTTCTGCACACGAAAAAAATCACATCACAACTTTCACACCAATTGCAATGCGAAACAAATTCCGGCGATAAGACACGTTAGCACCAGGGATTTTACATCTGCTTTCTGCTGGTGTTAAGCAGGACAACTACCTGCACCATGAAAGGGAACACAGCCAAGAGCCACACCAGAATACCCACAGGTGCCATAAAGTCAGTGAGCATGATACAGGGATACCCATGAGGGCCAGAAGACTCATCTCAACAACTCCAGGACCGCCAATGCCCCCCAAACCCACATAATAGTAAGTGTGTCCCTGTGGTCATTGTCTTAGCATGATAGGCACGAGCCCTGCAACATCACAGTGTGCTGTCACCTCAGCGTTGGCAGTGAGCCTGGATGTGTAGCTACGTACGCATCCTCCTGCATGCACAACTGGCATGTGCTGGTCTGGGGTTCACAGGTCAGTGCAGGGGTGTGCCTATACGGCAAGGGGAACGGGGTGTCTCGGACATGTCCGTGTACAGGAAGTGCGGTAAGTGTGTCTCTGTGTTCTGGTGTGGCCTGCTACAAGAGCCGCAGCAGTCGATGTTGTAAAGTGGCATGCACCACCTCCAAACGGCACTGTGATGTTGTAGTTGGAATGTAGCAGGACATGCGCAAATAGGCATTACAATGGTGTGCCGTACGAATGCACGAGATACAACAGCGCACCGCACAAAAGTGTGGGGGCTCGTGGGAGGGAGGAGCAGCCGTTTGGCAACATAACACACAGTAAACTCGACCATGTGCCACATGCTGGGCATCTCATCCATGATGACCACGGTCACAGACATCCCACAACACCAACGACTGGCCTTTGTACACATCCTGTATGAATGCAGTGTGGTTTGCACTTCTATGCTTGTTCAGTGGTGTGATGTTGGCGGGTTGTGTGACTTGTGCTCCTTGTTGGTGTGTTTCATTTTGGCCATTGTTAGTCTATATGTGTGTTGTACTTAATTGTGCATGTGTGCCATTCTGCCCATCTCCCCCCCTCCCCCCACCCCCTGCTTCTTCCTCTTCCTAGTGCTGTTGTGTCTATAATTTTGTTGCTGCACACATAAATACATGTAAAGAATAAATTAGAATAGTTCCTTGATTCTTTTAGGTTTCAAAACTTCTCTATTGGTTTCTTTTTAATTTTCCATATGAACCGTTTTTTTAATATTCAACAACACATAGAAGTCAGAAGTGCAACGTATTCTATCAACACACTTTCTAGAACATTCTACAATACGTGCAGGTTAAAAGTTCATCAATTTTTTAAAACTAAACGATATTTTTTTGTAACATTTTCTTGAACATTTAACGACACGTGCAGGTTAAAAGTTCATGATTGTTTTAAGTTCGAACAGTGCCTTCCAAATGCAAGTAGCAGGTGTGGTTGAGCTGAGCAGATTTATCCTATGATATGTACTCCACGTTGAAACTGCTTTTTCTTAACCTATCACAAAGATGCTTTTCCACAAAACTAATGTGCACCCTACTTTTAAAAAAGAATGCTTTTCATGATATCTTTAGAGATAAGTTATAGATAGGAATTAGCATTTAAAAAACCTTTGAAATTCACTGAAAAAACCATAGGTTTCATGCACGTTATAGTTAGGAATTGGCATTTAAAAAACCTTTGAAATTCACTGAAAAAAACCATAGGTTTCAGGGTCGTTATGGTTAGCTGGACATTTCCCTCGTACAAAACCCTAGAAATTCCCCTGTTATAGTTAGTTCAGCTAACTATAACTCGAACCCCCGCAATGCACTGCTGATGACGTCACATATTACATCACTCATGACATGGTCAGTGACATCACTGATGACATCACTGATGACATCTCAAATGACATCACTGATGACATCACTGATGACGTCATCCATGTGATAAATTAGTACATCTTCCCACACCCTAATATAACCTTTGATACACCGACTCAAAATTTCAAAAGGCCATTTTGACAACCATAGATACTCCAATACCAATAACTACACACCCACTCATTGACTTTTAGGTCTACATACATGTCCACTCACTCACCTGTACAGTCACTCATTCTTTATTTTCACGTGGGTCGCACTCCGCTGGTCTTTAGCAAGTAGCCCCATAGGATTCTGGATGATAGAGTAGCAGCGGCGAGTACACCTATGCTACAAGTGTCACTCATTCTTACAGTGTGCATTTATATACCTATATAGACACTCACACACCGCCAATCATCCATTGAGGTACTGACACATCTAGTCAGTCATGCAAATAATTAATCACAGTCCAATTTACTCACCTATACAGTTAAACACACTCAAGTTCACTTACTCATAAAAATACTAACAAATTCTGTGTCTTTCTGCAGAAAAATAAACAGCACATGACACAGATATTATTGCACTATGGCGCATACAGCCACTCCCAAAATCACACACTCTCACATATAGATAGTTATATACTCTTACACACATATACACTGCGTTTCACATATGTAGTTACTGACACATGTACAACTGAGATATACATTCAATCACTAACACACCCATACATACACTCACCCAACCATACAGTCCATCACAGATGCACTCTTAAAACCATGCACCCACTGAATCACCCACTCACACATCTAGTCACAGAGTCACACACACCCTACCCACACAAACACTCAGGCACCCATACAGATACTCAGACAACCAATCAATAACCCATATAGACATTCATATAGCTATTCACAAAACCATGCAGCCACTTATACACCAACACACAGACACATACAGACATTCACACAGTTTAGTCACTAGTCTGCAGTAAGATACATTTAATGACTCACTTATAGAGTCTGTTACGCACCTAGAAAATCATCCATTCACACACTTGTACACCCACTTATTCTTCAACAGGCCTTTCCCTATATATATTAAACATAATAAAACTGTTCAGAAACAAATACTCAATGGATGATGTCATCAGTGATGTCATCAGTGATGTCACTGACCATGTCATGAGTGATGTAATATGTGACGTCATCAGCAGTGCATTGCGATGGCGCGAGTTATAGTTAGCTGAACTAACTATGACAGGGGAATTTCTAGGGTTTTGTACGAGGGAAATGTCCAGCTAACTATAACGCCCCTGAAACCTATGGTTTTTTCAGTGAAAAAAAAAAAAAAAAATATATATATATATATATATATCTCACACGTACAATCCGGCGCAATCCTTTCCAGATATAACGAAGGAATCACACAGGAGCCGTGGCCTCTATTTTTAGTGCAGGTTTATTGCAGACCCGTGACGAAGGAGTGTCCTACTCCGAAACGCGTCGGACGTTTGTGTCTGCAATAAACCTGCACTAAAAATAGAGGCCACGGCTCCTGTGTGATTCCTTCGTTATATCTGGAAAGGATTGCGCCGGATTGTACGTGTGAGAGTTTTGGGGGTGGCTACCCCAGCCGTGAGCCCGCCGGATCAGAGGCTTGGGAACAGCTACAAACTTTGTGTTTATATATATATATATATATATATATATATATATTACCTACTGGCGGTCGCCAGTAGGTAGTTATAGTTAGGACCACGTTTCCATAGGAAAACCTCAACATTCTATTTTGAATAACTTTGGCGCCGGTCGACGAATCCTCGCGAATTTCTCAAAATAGGTGGGGCGCTATGCTCCGCTCCTACCCTGAAAGTCTCGGGGGGATCCGTCAAGCGGGGGCTGAGATAAAAGGGGGGTCCCAAAACATGTTTTTCCCATGCATTTTTCCATAGGACCTTTAGAACGAGCTACAGCCCGAACGGCTGAACAGAATTACTCAAAATTTGGCAGAGAGGTAGTCCCTAGGTCAAGGAAGTGCCTTTTGTAGGTTTGGTGTAAATCTGTTCAGTAGATTCTGAGAAAATAGCCTTTAAATCAATATATATATCTGAGCCCGCTTACGGTACGCTTACCGTACGCTTACGGTAAGCGTACGGTGGCGTGCGCGAGCGCGATTCTGATTGGCTCTTAGATCTTAGTAAACATTCGAATCGGTCGAAACCAGGAAGCGGCGGCCGCCATTTTGTGTATTTCACTCTGAAAAAAAAGAGTGAAAACAGGGAAAGGGGGCAATGAGGAGAGTTACAGACCCCCTAACATTTGTAAGGGGGTCAAAGAAGGACAGAAAAGTACAAAAAAAACATTTATTGATTTTAAAAAAAATCACGGGGTACGCGTACGG
The DNA here is from genome assembly GCF_964204655.1 of Triturus cristatus. NCBI lineage: Eukaryota > Metazoa > Chordata > Amphibia > Caudata > Salamandridae > Triturus > Triturus cristatus. Next base: position 728,814,247 of record NC_140587.1, on the reverse strand, counting down.
TAAGCTTACAGTAAGCGTACGGTAAAAAAAATAAAAATAAATAAATGAAAAGCAGATTTAAGAGTTTAGATATTAGGGAGCTCTAAAAAGAGCTGTTGTGTTTATGAAGTCATTTTTTTAGTGGTACCTACAAGTAAGTACCGATGCAGAGTCTAAGGTTCAAGAGGAAGACTCATCATTGAAGTGCACACCATCTCCTCTATAAATGTCTTGCATGTCATAACGCAAGTTGTTGTGGTAAATGGCACCCATACCATAGTCACGGAGGAAAGCAGAAACAGATTTGTTGACGTGCTTTCTTGCTTTGTCAATCTGTGGACAGAAATGATTGGACCAGTTCCATTTTTGCCTTTGGCATATGTTGGAAAACACAAAGGCAGTTTTAGGGAAAAGTGTAAACAGTTGTGCAAAGGTGTCCTTCATAAGCATTTCCAGACCTACCCCAGTCAAAGTGCCTAGGTCATTGCCACCACAGTGCACTATTATGAGGTCAGGGTGTTGGATTTGAATGAAGGATTTCACCAATGGCATCAATTGGTGCCACTTTAACCCTCTCTGACCAATCCATTTAATGTCTACATTTGGCAAAGCAAGGTCTCTCACCATACCTGTTTTCTCTGCAAACTTTTCACTCCAGAAGACATAGCTGTGCCCTACAATCCACACTGTGAACATCTTCAAAGGAGAACTGGATGCACTCAGGAGGTGTCTTTCAGTAGAATGGCAATATGAAAAGAAAGACAGTTTGGAAATGGAGGCATACATATTTTTTTCAAAACAAAAAGAACTGATTGGCTGTTTCATACCATTCTAGAATAAAAACTAGGCTGTATGTGTAAATTAATAGAAGCATGTTTTGTATTGGTAAAAAAAAATGTGTAACCAAAGAACAGTACTATGGATTTGCTGTTAGGTTTGAAAAGTCAAGCACTCTTGCTCTGTGGAATTGAAACATTGTTTGGCGAACTTCTGACCTAACTCAACACAGCAGTGTTCCATGAGCTGTTGCTATGGTAGCAGGCAGAAGTCAAGTTGGGGGAAGGGTACTAGGCAGAAGTCAAGTTGGGGGAAGGGTACTTTTGGAAAAGGGTTGGTTTTCAACCAATAGAAATGTGTGATTACATTTGAAAAAAAGGGGGAAGCACTGAGATTTGAAACTTACAAGTATATGTGTGGAAAAATAGAGGGAAAGTTTGCCATTATCTGGTTCTGCTGAGAGGAGAGAGGTGAACACAACAGAGATCCTGGCTCTGATAATCTGCTGTTTGAGTGTCACATTTCTTTCACAACTAACTAATTTTAAAGGTGAGTTTACAGTTTGAGAGGGGATGTATGTGGTAACTTAAGAAATGAATAATAGAAATGGAAATTGTTTTTGTTGTAGTTACACATGGTGGTTTCATAATGTGTCAGTCTGTAAAAGTGATTTTCACTTGCCCCGAAAAAAAAAGAGCAGTAAGTGTGCTTTCAAATTGGCAAAGAAATTTCGTTTTGGGACTAATGTGAAAACATGACTCTGTGTGCAGAGAGAAATTATAGGCAGAGATTTATTGCGTATTGCTCTGGTGATTTCACAGTTGCATTAGATGGAAAGGGGGAGCCATTTTTTGGTGCAGAAGCAGACTCTTAGCACACACCCAGCTGCTTACCCTGTGGAATCATGCACAGTATTCACAAGCGAGTGGGGTTTGAGGTTTCAGTCAGTAATGCAAATACATTCAGCATCACTAAGGCTGGTTGCCCTTGCTGGAGTGTAGGCAGTCAACCAGGTTACACATGGTGCTGGTCTGAAAAAGCAGTTTTCTGCCTAATTTCAAAGCATGACTTTGTGTGCACACAGGAATTATTTTTAGAAATTTAATTTGTGAAGGTGTTATTGTGATTTTCATTTATAGGAAAGGGGTTTATAGTATTTTAAGATTTCTAAAGAACATAAAAAATGTAGTAATATATTTAAATAAAATAAAGGAATTTTTTTTTTTGTTTTTTTCAGGTATTGCTGAAGAGCAGTGAACAAAATTTAAGATGCCTACAAAATCCAGAGTAAAGAAAGACCACAAAAAAAAACTATATTTGAAGACAACTGGAGGACCTAAGTTAAGTTGGAGATGCTCATGTTGGGAAAAAGAAAAAATCTTCTGGTAAGCAAACAAAAGATTTTTTAAAGAACATATTCAAAAAAAGGAAAAATGTACAAAATGTCTGTACTGGAAAAAATGTTTTCAATAGAAAAGGAGAGGAAAAAATTGAGCATTTAGTTAATGCAAATATACCTTCTGCAACTAAAAAGATAAACAATATTATGCATTTCTATAATGTTAAGTTTAAGTAAAAAAAGAATCAGGGCATTTTTAATACAATCTTTGTGATTGGTATTTTTTTTTGCCCGCTGTAAAATGATGAATGCAATTGCTTTCACAATTTATAGTGAAATGCAATATATTCTGAAAACAGCAAAAATAAGGCAAAAATATTTTTGGGAAAAAAATGTAAATATGTGTACTGTATTATAAAATGTTTTAAAAATATTAATACTTTTTTCTTTTTTTCCAGATAGATATAGAAAATTTTCGAAAACTACAAACATTTTTAAAACTATTTTTTAAAAAAACAAATGAATAAATATTTTTTCAGTGAGTATGGTAAGTCAATAATAATAATTGTAGTCTCTCAAGGACAATGTAATGTGATAAATGATTTTTAGTGTTTTTTAAAAAAAAAAAAAAAAAAGTACGCGCACCGTACGCGTACGGTAAAAAAAAAATAAAAAAAAGTTTTTAAAAACATATGTAAAAAAAGATGAAAGATAAGGTTGGCTCTTAAAAGAACCGTTGTGTTCATGCAGGGACAGAGGAAAGGAAGCATGGGAAAATTATTCAAAGCGACAAATGTGCTGATCTATTTTGTTGTTCACTAGGGAAACACTGGTCTCCCTATGGCAAATTAGATCTTTACAAAATGTGCAATGAATATCAACCTTCCGAAATCGAGGGTTCATTTCCAGAGGGCCAGCAAAAGGAGATTCTCCCCCCACAGATGAAGGGCTCACCTGACCTGCAGAAGAAGGAGTCAGCCCTGCAGATGATGGTCCAGGCTGAGCTTCTGTGGATGTACTGGCTCGTCTTTCTGAAGAGTTACCTCCAAAAAGATGACCATGTGTCCTTCTGTGTACATCCTGGAGGTGTCTCTTCATGGTGTGATTCCCAAAGGAATACTTCCTGTTAGGATTACCTCTAGAAAGTACACGCTTACACAGCTTACAAGTCACTAAGGGTGCATTTACCTTTTGCTGGCCTTCAGGAAAAGTAAAATAATCCCATACATAAGAGGGCTTTTGTTTCCTCAATCTCTGCCTCAAGACAGTGCTGCTAGTGCTAGCCTCACTCTCAGAAGAGCTCTGCTGTTCTGCCATCGTATCCCAAAGACAAACCAGCTCCTTCTCCCAAGGGATCACAAGCAGAAATGAGGGGAATGGGTGTGGTGTAGGAGAGTTCTAGAACTGAAAGTAGTTTCAACCAATCAAAAGTTGTGTTTCATGATCACATGACCTACCGTACGCTTACGGTACGCTTACGGTACGCTTACGGCAAAAAGTACGCATGCGCGTAAAAAAGACACGCGCTTGCGCGCATGCGCATAACAGTCACTACCCGACACTTCCGCGTAACGTGCGCTTGTAGCGTAAGCGCGCACGCGTCCCACGCGCAGTACGCACGGCTACGCAAAGTGCGTAACTATACGCAAGCAGCGTAGATAGATTACGGACGTTGCGTAAACCGTACGCTTACCGTGTGCTTACGGTACGCGTACTAAAAAAATATTTTTTTTTTTAAAAAAGTACTGCAAATAAATTTTACATGTTTATTTTAAAAAATATATTTTAAAAAACATATTAAAGAATTTTAAAAATTTAATCATAGTCTTTATAAAAGGTAAGATAATTAAATTAAAAATATGTTAGAAAAAAAAAAAAAAAAAAAAAATTAGCATTTAAAAAACCTTGCAAATTCACTGAAAAAACCATGGGTTTCACACACGTTATAGTTAGGAATTAGCATTTAAAAAACCTTAGAAATTCAGTGAAAAAACCATAGGTTTCACACACGTTATAGTTAGGAATTAGCATTTAAAAAACCTTAGAAATTCAGTGAAAAAACCATAGGTTTCACACATGTTATAGTTAGCTGGACATTTTACTCGTAAAAAACCAATGAAATTGCCCCGTTATAGTTAGTTCAGCTAACTATAACTCGCGCGCCCGCAATGCACTGCTGATGACGTCACATATTACATCACTCATGACATGGTCAGTGACATCACTCATGACATCACTGATGACATCTCAAATGACATCACTGATGACATCACTGATGACATCATCCTTGTGATAGAGTGGCAGACCTCCTCTCACCCTAATATAACCTTTGACACACACATTCAAAAATAGAGACTAAAATTTTCAAAACAATGGACATACCAATACCAGTTACAACAACCTCTTCAGTAATTCTAAGATCCACATACACATCCACTCATTCACCAACAGTCCAATACAGTCACTCATACATGTACTCACTCATCATATGTACTCATACACCTATACATTCTGTTACACAATGCCACTCATCCATAGAGTTACTCACACACATAGTCACTCGTACTAATAAAGAATCAAACATACATTTACTTGCATATACAGTTATACACACACCACCATACTTACTTCTACGGAAACTTACACATACTTAGTCTTTTAAACAATCACTTATAGAAACACATACTTATTCATACAGGAACTCTTCCAATCTCTCACCCTTGCATATACTCACATATATACACCAATAGTCACATATACTAGTTTTAAACATATGTAGTTACTCATAAAGACACTATTGAGACAGTCATTCACTCACTAACACACCCATACACACACTCATCCACCCATGCAGTCCTGCACACATGGTCTGTTCAACACATACAAACAGTGAGTCACTCATTCATGCACCTATGCACTACGTAATACCCCCCACCGAACCATGCAGACACTCAGACTGATACTCAAAAAACCAACTAATAACCTATATAGACACCCATGTAGCTACTCACCAACCCATGCAGCCACTTATACACAAAGTGAGAGACTGATACAGATATATACATATTTAAACATTACTCACTAAAACATGTATTCACTATGATACACTTAATCAGTCAGTTAAACAATCAATTTTTCAAAAACAAATCATCCATTTAGACACTTATATACCCATTTATTCTTCCATCGACCTTGAGATATACATATATAAAACATATTTAATTTTCAGAAAAACCCACATTCACTGGATGATGTCATCAGTGATGTCATCAGTGATGTCATTTGAGATGTCATCAGTGATGTCATGAGTGATGTCACTGACCATGTCATGAGTGATGTAATATGTGACGTCATCAGCAGTGGATTGCGGTCGCGCAAGTTATAGTTAGCTGTACTAACTATAACGGGGGAATTTCATTGGTTTTTTACGAGTAAAATGTCCAGCTAACTATAACATGTGTGAAACCTATGGTTTTTTCACTGAATTTCTAAGGTTTTTTAAATGCTAATTCCTAACTATAACCTGTGTGAAACCTATGGTTTTTTCACTGAATATATATATATATATATATATCAGTCAGTGGGGCTGCCTGGCAGGAGTTTAATATGACACAAGGCGTGTGGCTCTCCAAATCTGGTGTGTTGTTTGATGGAATTAATTGCGGCCTGCCGGGGTCGCGGAGTTGCCCCACTGCTGAAGAGCGGGTCCAGCGTGGTGATTACAGACGCTAAATGGAGCTTTTTGTTTTTCCTGTTACAGGGTTAGAACAGCCCTACTGCGACCCTGACAAGGAACAGAAACCCACTGGGGTATCGATTTTGATGTTGTGATGGCGGCTGCATTTACTTAAAGACTTACCTTGTAAAAAGACTCCAAATCCCAGTTTGCACTATGCCGACACGCCCAGGTGGGCGGGACTACATAAGTGGGCATTTGAGGTGCGCAATGCTGCTTACACTCATCGGCCAACACCTGTGACCAAGGGCGCGCAGATGCTCGAAACGCGTCAGGATATGCTGGCAGAAAGAAATCTCTGAACTTGCGAGTGTTGTCAGTGGGGCTGCCTGGCAGGAATTTAATATGACACAAGGCGTGTGGCTCTCCAAATCTGGTGTGTTTTTTGATGGAATTAATTGCGGCCTGCCGGGGTCGCGGAGTTGCCCCACCGCTGAAGAGTGGGTCCAGCGTGGTGATTACAGACGCTAAATGGAGCTTTTTGTGTTTCCTGTTACAGGGTTAGAACAGCCCTACTGCGACCCTGACAAGGAACAGAAACCCACTGGGTTATCGATTTTGATATTGTGATGGCGGCTGCATTTACTTAAAGACTTACCTTGTGAAAAGACTCCAAATCCCAGTTTGCACTATGCCGACACGCCCAGGTGGGCGGGACTACAAAAGTGGGCATTTGAGGTGCGCAATGCTGCTTACACTCATCGGCCAACACCTGTGACTAAGGGCGCGCAGACGCTCGAAACGCGTCAGGATATGCTGGCAGAAAGAAATCTCTGAACTTGCGAGTGTTGTCAGTGGGGCTGCCTGGCAGGAATTTAATATGACACATATATATATATATTCACTGAAAAAAACATAGGTTTCAGGGGTGTTATAGTTAGCTGGACTTTTCACTTGTACAAAACCATTGAAATTACCCCGTTATAGTTAGTTCAGCTAACTATAACTCGCGCGCCCGCAATGCACTGCTGATGACGTCACATATTACATCACTCATGACATGGTCAGTGACATCACTCATGACATCACTGATGACATCTCAAATGACATCACTGATGACATCACTGATGACATCATCCAGTGAATGTGTGTTTTCTGAAAATTAAATATGTTTTATATATGTATATCTCAAGGTCGATGGAAGAATAAATGGGTATGTAAGTGTCTAAATGGATGATTTGTTTTTGAAAAATTGATTGTGTATCTGACTGATTAAGTGTATCATAGTGAATACATGGCTTAGTGAGTAATGTTTAAATATGTAAATATCTGTATCAGTCTCTCACTTTGTGTATAAGTGGCTGCATGGGTTGGTGAGTAGCTACATGGGTGTCTATATAGGTTATTAGTTGGTTTTTTGAGTATCAGTCTGAGTGTCTGCATGGTTCGGTGGGGGGTATTACGTAGTGCATAGGTGCATGAATGAGTGACTCACTGTTTGTATGTGTTGAAGACAGCATGTGTGCAGGACTGTATGGGTGGATGAGTGTGTGTATGGGTGTGTTAGTGAGTGAATGACTGTCTCAATAGTGTCTTTATGAGTAACTACATATGTTTTAAACTAGTATATGTGACTATTGGTGTATATAAGTGAGTATATGTGAGAGTGAGAGATTGAAAGAGTTCCTGTATGAATAAGTATGTGTTTCTATAAGTGATTGTTTAAAAGACTAAGTATGTGTAAGTTTCCGTAGAAGTAAGTGTGGTGGTGTGTGTATAACTGTATATGCAAGTAAATGTATGTTTGATTCTTTATTAGCATGAGTGACTATGTGTGTGAGTAACTCTATGGATGAGTGGCATTGTGTAACAGGATGTATAGGTGTATGAGTACATATGATGAGTGAGTACATGTATGAGTGACTGTATAGGACTGTTGGTGAATGGAGTGGATGTGCATGTGGATCTTAGAATTACTGAAGAGGTTGTTGTAACTGGTATTGGTATGTCCATTTTTTTGAAAATTTTAGTCTCTATTTTTGAATGTGTGTATCAAAGGTTATATTAGGGTGAGAGAAGGTCTGCCACTCTATCACAAGGATGATGTCATCAGTGATGTCATCAGTGATGTCATTTGAGATGTCATCAGTGATGTCATGAGTGATGTCACTGACCATGTCATGAGTGATGTAATATGTGACGTCATCAGCAGTGCATTGCGGGCGCGCGAGTTATAGTTAGCTGAACTAACTATAACGGGGGAATTTCAATGGTTTTGTACAAGTGAAAAGTCCAGCTAACTATAACACCCCTGAAACCTATGGTTTTTTCAGTGAATTTCTGAGGTTTTTTAAATGCTAATTCCTAACTATAATGTGCCTGAAACCTATGGTTTTTTCTGTGAATTTCAAAGGTTTTTTAAATGCTAATTTCTAACTATGCCTACAGAGATAGGACATGTGAAGAAAGAAGAAAAAATGCACAGAAAGAAAAAAAAGAAGTGCAGAAAGAAGCAACAGAAGTCCTCAAAGACGAAGAAAAGTGCAGGAAGAAGGATAACGTGCAGAAAGAACAAAAAGAAGAGCAGAAAGAAGCCTTGTTGCAAAATCATCCTGTACCCTCAACTTTTTCAGACGGATACTGGTGGTAACTGAGTCTGACTAACCAGTCCTAGAGCCAGTGCTATGTTAAAAGACACTTAGAATACAGTGAAAACACTTACATACACTAGGGAACACTATGCGTTGGGGTCCCCCTGTGATTAGCATGACCTCCTCTGTAAGCCCCTAGTATTTAATAGGGCAGGGGGATTAAAACTACCTCTTATAACAGGCCACAGGGCGTTTTTGCACACGTTAACTTAGGCCCCGTCCCCTCCCTTCACCACTGTGTAAACGCGCCCTGTGGCTGTTCTAAGTTGAGAGATTAAGTCCCCTTTAATCCTAAGGGTCCCTAGGGTCAAACTGGACCACTAGGTATCTCCAGTAAGCGCCACAGAGCTGCGTTGCAGAGAGGTGTAAAATGGGGCTTGGCCTCAGAACACCTGTCTGCAGCGCAGCTCCCTGGCGCATACTGAAGATGCCTGTTGGGCTAGTTGGCCCTCATGGACCCTCAGTATTGAAGAGGAATTAATTCCCCAACTTACAACTCGCCAGGGGGCGCGTTTGCAGAGTGCTGCAAGGAGGGGGCGTGGCCTCCGGCACGATGCCAGTCTTTTATTTATTTTAATTTTTTAAGAAGGGGGGCTGTGTGGTTCCCCTTCTTATTCTAATGGCCCTGGTGACCCCATCCCCCAGGGCCTGTCTCCTAATTATATTTTTTTGACCCCAATACCCAGGGCCGGCCACTGTTTTTTATTATTTTGAAAAAATATATATTTATAGACACACCTAGGACATGCTGGACAAACCGTAAGTACCTATCACCATGACGATTTGCGTGATATTCATTAAAAGGCGACTATGCATACAATGAATCCACGTGGAATGTATTTACACCACTAGTGAAGCTCTGACATGTCTGATGCCCTACCGTGCCTAATCCCAGTAGACACCCTTGTCATTTATTTATACAAACATGGGTAGCTATTGACGGGCACATTTAATACACATGCACTCCAAGCCATTTAAAGGGGATTCGACAAAAATTCGACCAAAACTGTGCAAGAAACCCCCCTCACGGTTAATAAAACACACATCCACTGCCTGATGTGTAATACTTTTTATTTTACTCTCTGGAAAGGGGACGAACATCACTTGAGAGTCACAGCGCGCTCCTGGCAGAGCCCAATGCTGTGTTACACCCACCATTGCCTGCTGAGTGCCACACACATCTGTGTTGTATTCCACTAGCTAGTGCATATGCTATGACACTCTCTAGCCCATGTGCACTGTAACACCACTCCGTGAATATGTCATGCCACACTTGTCTTCGCACGGGTTATATTGCCCCATCTAACGTGCCTTCCTCGATGCCTATGTTATAACGCACAGTGCTATGCCATACATATTACAATCTGGGATCCATATCTTTGTCACAGTGCATATGCAACGTTACACTCCCCAGCACATATTTTATATTACAACTTTAGAGACTAGCTAGGTTACACAACACTGCCCTGTGCATATTACACTCCAAGGCGCATATCGCATAGCACGCGCTAGTGCCTGTGCTATCTCGTGCTCTCCAATGTATCTGTCATTGCGCACAATGTATTGCATATTATATTTCACGCCCGGTTCATCTTATATCACACTTTTTGGTGCATAGTTTATACCATACACTATATCTAGTTTTCATTTTCAATCGTGCTCTCAGGACTATGTTCTATATAACACTGTGTTCACCTACCCTTTTCACGGGCATTACATTTTGCGATAGGGAGTGGAGGGTCAGAGGGTGTTTCTGCCAAGTGAGCCCGGAGTCACAGTCACAAACGTCCTCTTCTTCCTGAATAAAAGTGAGATTATGCTGCATACTTGTTCATATTTTAAGTAGTTCGCACAGACACACGTTTTAAAAACAATAACGTTCCTAATACCCGCCTTCTCTGAACAGTTAGCTTGCTGCCCCATCCCCCTCCTCCCTATCCTCTGTGGTGTGAATCCATGGACTAGCCTCCTCCCTCCTGCCATGCATGGTCTGATGTGCTGCCACTGCCCTCAATTTAGTATGATGTACCAGTCCACTCCTCCTGCCCTCCATTGCCCAATTCTATGCCCCATCATTGACCTCCTGCTTAAACTCTGTGCTTAGCTTGCTGCCCCTATTCTCCTTCCCCCTGCCCTCCGATGTCTTTGTGCATGTCCCTGCTCCATCATTTTTGCCCACCATGTTCCATGGACCTGCCACTCCATCTACTCTGAGTGTTCTGTTGAGCTGCCACTCCCCTCCCACCTGCCTAGCATTGTCAGATGACTGTAACCTGTCCCTGCCACCTCCACCGTGCCTGTCTACATGCCATGCCCCTATCCTCTTCCTCCTGTCCTACAAGGTCCATTGTACTGCCACACCCTTCTGCCCTCCCTGGTCTGTTGTGCTGCACCTGCTCCTCCTGCCTGCCCCGTGCGGTCTGTTGTGAGGCCCCTTCCCCTGAACGTTCTTGTCTGTGCACAGGTCCTGACCCTCCCTTCTATCCTCCATCGTCCTTTGTGCATGCCCCTACACCCTCCTTATTGCCCATCATAGCCATTGTGCTGCCACTAACCTTCCCACTTGCCATGCATGGTCTTCTGTGCTGCCATGGCCCCTCCCAGCTTCCCTGTGTGGTCAGTTAGCTGCCCCTGACCCCCTCCCACCTTCCCTCCATGGTCTATGTGTATGCCATCACAGTCTCACTGTTGCTCTTCATGGTGTGTCTTGCTTCTAGTGCCCATCCTGCCTGACCTCCATGGCTATCTTGCTGCTCCTGCCCTGCCCCCTTGCCCCCAGCACTCTGTTTACATGTGCAGACCCCTACTCCCTCCCTCCTGGCTTGTCTGTTCCATTGTAATGCGCCTGATCTGTCCCTCCTGCTCTTTATGGTCTGTTATGCTGCAGGTTTCTCTCCTGTCTGTCCATTATGGTCAGCTAGCTACCATTGCCTCTTGCCCCTCTGTTCTCTGTTGTCCATGTGCATGGTCCTGTCCCCTCCCTCTTGCTCTCTATGGATTGTTGTGCTGCACTCCCGTCTCGCATGCCCTGTGTGGTGTATTGTGCTGCTGCAAACCCTGATGCCTGCCCTGCAGGGTCAGTTTGGTGCACCTCTCCATGTCCCTCTTGTCCTCTGTTATCCAAGTCCATGTCCCTACCCCATTTCCTTCCATGATCCAATGTACCATACTTGAGAACATTTTGAACTTGGTAAGAGGGAGATTTTGAAAAAAAACTGGGGTATTGATTTTCCCCTATGAGTTACATTGAAAAAGAGGAGATTGTAGACAGGAGACAGATCAAATAAAGCCCATTTGAGCTTAAAAACATTGGACGTTTCCTGGCTGAAACGGGTCTGTTGGCATGTATGGTTGTACTACCATTGCCTCTTCCTTCTGCCCACAATGGTCTATTACATTGCCACAGCCTCTCTTGCAAGTCCTGTATTGTTGGTTTGTTGCCCCTGCCCCCCTTTCCACTGCCCTCCATAGTCTGTTGTGCTGCCACGGCCCTTCCTGCCTGGTCAGTGTGGTTAAATTGTTGCCTTTGCACCCTCCTACCTGCCTTCAATTTTCAGAGTCCATGCCCCTGGCCTCTGCCTCTCAACAGTATCCTAATGAACAACTAGATTGCTAACATTCTATATTTATTACAAAAGTGTGGAACGCCTGACGTCATCTTGATGTAATCAAAACTGTAATACCTAGAGCATTTCCTTTAGAAATTACATATATGAGAGGGTCTAATTGGCATCAAAATTATGGTTAGTGCTCTAAAAGACTAAAATAAGGACATATTTTCTGAGTTTTCAAATAGCGACAAAGCACTTTTAAATTATTTGTTATCTTTATGTTTTTTTATCCAGTTGACCACTTGATTAAATGTTGCACTTAGGGGAGAGGATGTGGTGTTACTTCCAGAACTGCAGACTTTGCAACTGGGGAACCAGGTTGGAGTTTCTGCTTCAGCTCGACATTCTGTGATTCAGGTCAAATCACTTAGTCTCCCCATGTCTACAACCAAAATGAATTTGTTCTTGTGTGATGTAACCAATGCTCATGTAAAGCACTCCAATACCTGACAAGTCTGTACTATATAACACTGCAAAAACACAAAATAATAAGTGTTTTGCACACTTCTGTCATTGGGCTATATTTGGGCTACATCTGGGTAATTTTGGGCTACATTTGGGCTCTTTTGTCTCCGGTGGCCATCTTGGGAGATTTATTTGTTATGAAGTTTCCTAATTTCCTCATGTACTGCAGTCTCCTCAGTAGGAAATGCTTTCAGTTTTTTACTTTGATTCCATCATGAAGGTATTCAGATATGTCACACATTTGCCATAAATTCTGAATGTTAGCACTCTAGTTGCTCATTAGATCACTGTAGTAAAACTACTGTTCACCATGGAAGTCTGCTCCTGGTATTAAAAGTGCATGTTTCAGTCTGCATGTCAGAATGTTTTAATGAAATAGAAGAGGATTTGAGAAGTCACTCAAAATGTGCCCTCATTTTCTTTCTTCAGCATTAATCATAATTTCTATGGCAAAATGAACCCCCTCATTGTGTTCCTTTTTAAATTAAATGTTTTAAGTGTTACCAGTTTATTCCAATCAAGATGGCTTCAGGTGTGCCATACGTTTGTCATAATGAAGACAGTAAGCGCTCTAGTTGTTTTTAAGAACACTCTGGGACATTCTGTCATTGGGCTATACTTGGGCTACATCTGGGTGATATTTGGGCTACATTTGGGCTCTTTTGTCTCTGGTGGCCATCTTGGGAGACTTATTTGTTATGAAGTTTCCTAATTTCCTCATTTACTGCAGTCTCCTCAGTGGGAAATACTTTCAGTTTTTTACTTTGATTCCATCAAGAAGGCATTCAGATGTGTCACACATTTGCCATAAATTCAGAATGTTACCACTCTTTTTGCTCATTAGATCACTGTAGTAAAGCTACTGCTCACCAGGGAAAACTGCTGCTGGTATTGAAAGTGCATGTTTCAGTCTGCATGTCAGAATTTTTTAATGAAATAGAAGAGGATTTGAGAAGTCACTCAAAATGTGCCCTATATTTTCTTTCTGCAGCACTAATCATACTTTTTATGGAAAAATGAACCCCCTCATTTTGTTCCTTTTTAAATTAAATGTTTTAAGAGTTACCACTTTAATCCAAGCAAGATGGCTTCAGGTGTGCCATACGTTTATCATAAGTAGGACTGTTAGCGCTCTAGTTGTTCTTTGGAACACTCTGGGAAGCTGCAGTAGAACACAAAGGAATCAACTGACAGTCTCTGCCCTTGTTGGATGTACATGTTTTACTGAGAATGTCAGACTTCATTCTCACATGACTGAGAAAGATAATGTGAATTTACAGAAAATAAGCTCTCAGTTTAGCTTATAGATCACCTTCCAAACCTCTGTGGGAAAAGCATGAGAAAATATTTTTCTCTCAATCATGATATCCCAGCAGAAGGCTTTTTCACATGGTGAAATCACCTTAGAACATACCACAATTCCTAAAATGAGTATGGTACCATCAACAAATGATTTATAATGTAACTAAAGTCTTAAAACCTTCTATTAACTGCAATGCTTTTTAATGAGGTGCTATCATGTATATTGGTCCCAAGATGGCTGCCAACACTTCTTGGATGAAGTGCTGACAGCCAATCAGATCTCAGGATGAGATGTGTGGTTAGGCTCCGCCCACATATATATATGATTTTACTTTTGATTTTCTCAGGAACTACTGAACAGATTGACACCAGACCTGCAAAAGGCACATCCCTGAGCTGAGGACTACCTCTCTGCCAAATTTCAAGTAATTCTGTTCAGCCGTTCGGGCTGTACCTTGGACTAAAGGTCCCTATGGAAAATTGCATGGGGAAAACGCGTTTTGGGACCCCCTTTTTTCTCAGCCCCCGCTTGATGAATCTCCCCGAGACTTTCAGGGTAGGAGCGGAGCGGAGCGCCCCACCTATTTTGAAAATTTCGCGAGGATTCGTCAACCGGCGCCAAAGTTATTCCAAATAGAATGTTGCGGATTTCCTATGGAAACACGGTCCTAACTATAACTATCTACTGGCGACCGCCAGTAGATAATATATATATATATATAATGGAAACTCGGTCCTAACTATATATATATATTTTACAGTTGTGGTGGGTACGCTGGTACCCCACCAGTGTTAGTAAGTACTATCAAAAAAATACAATACTGAGAAAAGTAACTGTATCTGACAGTAGAATCTCTTCTTTATTCTTTCAGGTAGTTAACTATTAAACAGGCAACGCATGTTTTATTCACATTGCACTTCTTCAGGGCTGTTATAAACAAGGTGAAAAGGTACATGAGTGTATTTCATAGGAATACAAATATATATATATGACTTTGCCATGAATTCCTATTTAACACAGTTATTAGTAAAGAATCAAAACAGCGCTGATTACATTATATGGAGTAAAACAAAATTATATAGCATTATAATGCTCTGAAATTATAATTTGCACCCGGGAGACCAGCATCAGTCTTCATATTAATCTGACAATTTTATTCAAACAATGAAACATGAGTTGCATCCGTGTCTCTAAACATCTGTTACCAACAACTTCTGTTAACACAGCAATTATGTTGACCCTGTCCTAGAGAACAACATGCATTTAATTTAGATGTACCTACTGCAAATGTTATTTCCTTTCATATGCCGTTTCCATACAGGTAGATTAATTTCCAGAATTAATTATTCCTCATGCACAAATTCCCCCTCTGTGTAGTTAACTGTAATATGATGCTTAGTTATCCTGTAAGTGTGTATAAAAGCCTATATTTTACATGTTTAATCAATAGATGAGATTGCACTTGATTACGTGCATTTAGATGAATATGTTAACCTCTCTCTCTGTACAAAGTTTATCCACCATAAAATACGGAACCACCTCTATTCACTTGCTTCTGATAAAGCACATGAAGTCACCCTTTAGTATTAACCAGAGATACATACTTCTGCCCAAGTAATTCCCAATTATGTGAATCTGAAAACCTCACCTTAATCTGTGATAACTTTAGGTGAATCAGCGAAATTGGCCTCTAGGGTCAGGTTACCTCCACATGCATCAAGGGTTTCCCACAATATGGGAATCTACAATTTAAATCCATTGCAGATG
The DNA here is from genome assembly GCF_964204655.1 of Triturus cristatus. Classification (NCBI taxonomy): domain Eukaryota; kingdom Metazoa; phylum Chordata; class Amphibia; order Caudata; family Salamandridae; genus Triturus; species Triturus cristatus. The sequence continues at coordinate 728,798,679 of NC_140587.1, read as the reverse complement.
TTCAGCTTCTATTCTGATTTGACATCTCCATGGTTCTGCACAACATGCATTCTGCTATTTCTAAACGTTTATGCATTTTACCCCATTTGTAGTACCTGTTTCTACTATCTATTTTATGAGAAATAAAGTTATCTATTTTCAAAGTTTGAAGACTGTAGAAACTATACCATTTTATAATTTCTAAGAACTTGTATATAATCGCTTCAGGACCCATCCCTTTACCTACGCCACCTCCATAGTCTTAGCTCCTTCAGTTAATTCAACAGTCACTGCACATGCCCTTACGCGCTGCAGCATAAGAAGGCTGGAGGCTTAGTTCTCTGTTCTAAAGTGTCCTTGTATTTGGGACTTACCACGTTTCTTCGCACTGTATTCCTTCCACTCCCTTACGTTGTTGACTTCAAATAATAACATAACATGTGTTATTGTGAAACGTATGCTCACCCAAGGGTATCTTGCTGCTGAATAACTGATGTTTATTGTTACCCAACCCAATGGTATTCATTTTATCGACCTCATGAGGGTGAAAGGCTGAGTCGACCAACTGGGATTTGAAGCTGTGACCAGGATGTTGAACACAGGCTTCAACAGTAGGCTCATCGGTTCACTAAGCCACCAGACCTGGCTATAATGGGAAGAATAACCTACGCTTTTTTTTAGTGTGCTGATTTTCATTGCAAATCACCTGCTGCTAATTATCCCCCTCAAATGATTGTCAACCCTGCTAGACAGTCTGAATACCACGGCTCCTCCACATATGAGTAATTTATTAAAACATACACTGCAAACTTGATGGCAAATAACATTAAAAATAGAAATAAATGTATGCTTTCACCAGTTCTATGAAAATATTTAAATGTTAGACCCTACTGCAGAACCGAACTGATGACCTTTCCTATTTGATCTATCAAATCCATCCGTCACTATTGTTCAGCTACTGATCGATTTCTTTTGCCTGTGGATAAAATGAAGACTTAAATGCTTTAAGTCCAAGTTCTCGTATTTGTTCAGCAAATTTATTTCTGCTTTATTTGACTTGGGGCCCTATTATAAGTTTGGCAGTCTCACCTTTGTACCGCAGTGGTGGCATTCTTCCGCCCGCAATATTGCGATGCATGCAGTCTGAACCGCTGACTGCATCTACGGAGTTGGTCCCATTCTGGCAGCGGGGGACTGCAATGTTGGTGATTCGTACTCCGTCCCCATCAGGGCCATTGTTTTCCATCAAGCTGATTACATATACATTGTTGTATCGGCGGTCCCCTTGCTGCATTTCCCCGATGGCAGTAGGTCGTCATGGTATGCACTCAGCAAAGCACCAGAACAGTGCCCATTGGATGGATTTCAAAAAACAACACAGCTGGTATTCATCGGCCAAGTGGAGACACCTGCAAATCACACTATAAAACACACCTCATCTCAGACCATTAACCTTGCCTCTCCACTACAGCACAGCAAGACAGAGACCACACATTTTGGTGGGATGAGGCAGCCCTTTTTCCCTATTCATTGTAACACTCTCCATACACTCTTGTTACATTTTCTTCCAATATCCCTAGTGATTTCTTTGATTCATTGTCGCTCAATTTAATTTTGAGTTATGTCACGTCAAAAAAATCCATGTTTTTCAGAGGCTGAGTTGTCAGTAATGGTGGATGAAATCATAAGAGAGGAGCTAAAATTGTTTAGAGCCCAAGACTAACATACTGTTCTCAGTAGAAACATGGAAATGTGCGACAGGCTAGCCGACAGAGTGAATGCTATAGGTACCACCTGCGTACAAAGGAGGAAATTTGGAATGGCCTGAGGAGGAAGGTGTGTTCCCTGGCCTCCAAACAACACATGGATGCCCAGAAAACTGGCAGTGGTCCTCCTAGCACCCCATGGAGGAGTGGAGTCTGGTAAGTTACAACACAGTAGCTGTCACAACACTTCAATATCCTGTATGCTCTAATCTCATCTCAGCTTTTCCTATTGTGTTGTCTCTTTTTTACTAACATGCAATAATCAAAGTATAGAGATGTTTTATTGTCAGTGTCAATGTGTATTGTTGCATATAAGATTACATGTATCAATATCCATTACATTCCACATATTGGAAGGGTGTCTGTAAGTGTATTACTATTAAATTATCATTCCAGAACCCATGATGTGTGTCAATATGTAAATGTATGGTCCAGTCCAACTGCATTTTGGCAACAGATATGTTACAATAACCATCTGTCAAGTGTTAGGAAGTAGAGATAAAATGACTACAACTACCATGAGACCATGTTTATGTAACAGAGAACAAGATGCAATAATAATGTTGCCTATTCTCGCGTGTCTGCCATGTTACAACTGATGTTCACTACTCATGGAGTTACCCATCTGTCAAGTGTTGGGAAGTAGAGATTCAAATGACTACAACTACTATGAGGTCCTGTTTTTGTAACAGAAAACAAGATCCCATGGTGCTTTTGCCCATTCTCACTTGTCTGCCATGTTACAACTGATGTTCACATCTCATGTGGTTAACCATTTGTCAAGTGTTGGGAAGTAGAGATTAAAATGAATACAACTACCATGAAGCCCTGTTTCTGAAATAGAAAACAAGAAGCAATAGCGATTTTGCCCATTCTCACTTGTCTGCCACATTACAACTGATGCTCACTTCTCATCGAGTAAACCATTTGTCAAGTGTTGGGAAGTAGAGATTGAAATGACTACAACTACCATGAGGCCCTGTTTCTGTAACAGAAAACAAGAAGCAATAGCGATTTTGCCCATTCTCACTTGTCTGCCACATTACAACTGATGCTCACTTCTCATGGAGTAAACCATTTGTCAAGTGTTGGGAAGTAGAGATTGAAATGACTACAACTACCATGAGACCCTGTTTCTGTATCAGAAAACAAGATGCAATAGTGATTTTGCCTATTCTCAATTATCTGCTAGGTTACAACTGATGCTCACTTCTCATAGAGTTAACCATTTGTCAAGTGTTGGGAAGTAGAGACTGAAATTACTACAACTACCATGAGGCCACGTTCCTGTAACAAAAAACAAGATGCAATAGTAATTTTGCCTATTCTCACTTGTCTGCCATGTTACAACTGATGTTAATTTCTCATGGACTGAGCAACCTACATATAATGATTTACTCAGAGACATGTCTGCCTACTTAGCTTGATGTTGTCCTGGTCTCTGAAATTATTGATGGCATGAGTGACACCATACCATATATTGGTAAGTGTGTACTTCAAATATTTCTAAAGCATTAAGGTAAGTCAGCTGATTAAAAGTGTCAGGTGACCCACTGACTCTGCACTGCTCACATGATGACTAATGCTAAATATACAACAAAGGACCCGATTACGATGTGGTTAGGAAAGCAATCCCACCTAGGGACCAACTACGATGCGGTTAGGAAGGCCTCCTAACGGCATTTGCTCTTTCCAAATCAGATCGGAAACGTGTCTTCCTGACTGAGGGCCAGATTACAATGCGGTTAGGAATATAGGCTCCGATAGAAGTCAATGGGAGTCCAACCAAATCGTATCTGGTAGCATCCAGATGCATCGTACTCAGTCGGTCGACCTCTCCCGATCCGAGTCGGTTGGAAGCCATTTCCAAACCGATTCAATCGGGAAGATTTCCTAACCACATCGTAAATGGGCCCTAAGTTGTGTGTTCACTTGTATTGTATACAACTAGGCCATGAATTGTCAAATACATGTTACTTTTACACAGTGTTGGCTTAAATATTTGTGAGATGTCATGTTCATTCCTTAATCCAAAATGCAACATATCAGCACATCTAATGAGCTGCTCAATTCTGTGGCATGTATTGAATGTCTTTAAATGTCTTGTTAACAGGTTCAATACCCCAGATATATATTACAATAGTAACCTCTACCTATTCTGTTTTTCCTATGTCTCTACTTACTGTGACACAAAACATTTGGATGCATCTGAATGGTGTTTGTACATCAAGATCTTGCCACAGCCATTATATCCTGCTAAATCGTCCTTGCTGGAAATGTTCTCTGGGACATGGATTTTCCTTTTATTAAAGGAGACTGGTGTAATGAAACCTTTATTGAAAAAATCAAATCTGTATATTTAGTATCAGTCAAATTATTGATTTGTCTCTTCCCAACTGCTGTCGAAATTGCAGACAAGCATCTATTAAGTTGGCTTTCTTATTAGTTGGAGGATTATACAAAGGCATTTAGTCCAGAATCAGCACGCGACTGACAGAGTCACTGTTCTAGATGAGCTGCAAATTTGTTTAGACTCAGGTCAGCTTTAAGGCCTTATGCTTCTGGACATTTCCACCGCCTTTTATGCCATGGAACAGTCCACTGGCTGGAAGGGTTAGCCAGCTTTGCACTTTTTGGGGTCTTTTATATCTGAAATGTCACAATCATTGATTGTGTTGCTGATAGTATCAGCTGTGGAGTCCTGAAGTAATCATCATCATCCCCTATCTTGCTATATATGCATGACTTCTGTAGGCCTGATAAGATCACATACGCTTAAGGTTATTGTTGAAATAAGACATCTTCTTGGTAGAGTTGTAGAAAGGATATTTTAATTAAATATCTCAGCATAGGTGAACAGCAGGACACTCAGCTCTGGAATCAATGTCTGTCAGAGCAACATCACTACATTCCAATGACATAGTTGAGTTCCAAACTTGACACCATAGGCTTCTAACTTTACTCAAGATTACAACACATCCCCTTCCCAAAAGAGAAAAATAAGAAATAATAAACAAGACACTAAAAATACAGTAAAAGAAAAATTGAAACAAAACCCTGCAAGAAAGATGAATGTAAGAACTCAACAAAACAGGATAACATTGTACAAAACTCTAGCAATGAAGAAAACTTTAAAATAGATAACATTAGGACAGAACATAGTCTTTTTGCTTAACAGGCGGATTTCTACTTCTTACTGATGAAAAGCTTTCCCTGCAGCTGACATTCACATCTGAGGACTGAGGATCAGAACTTGGAGATGAATCCAAAGACTTTCCTGTAAATCTCACAAGTTTAGACATGCTCCACGTACAACCTGTGTCAACTCTCACCACATTCTTCCTAATAGCAACAATTGTAAAAGGACCCAAGAAGCTAGATTTGCCTTTCAAGGTATGCTTGGGATTTTTTACCATAACTCTGTCACCGAGATGCCATTTTTTCTGCTTCACACAAATCTTAGTGTCAAAACTGGATTTATATTTCTGCTGATACTCAGAAATTCATGCACGCCTGGTCTCAACAGAAATACCACCATCAATACAAGCAGGCAGCAAAACTGGATTTAATTTAGAAACAGCTTTCCTTCCCTTCAGGGCTTCAAAAGGTGATTTTTGTGTGACTACATTGGGAGTGGTGCGATGTGCCCACCAAGTATCCCTCAAAACACTATTGAAAGAAACTTTAGATTCAAGAGCACTCTGAGCACAACTTTTGACAACTCGGTTCATCCTCTCAGTCAAATCATTACCTTGTGGTGAGTACAGAGCTGTTTTTTGATGGATGATGTTATGATCTTTGAAAAACTTACACATCTCATGGGAAACAAACTGCACCACATTATCTGTGACCAAAAATTTGGGTACACCTTCCGTGGCAAAAACATCTTTAAGAAAATCAATCACAATCTTGGTGCACACAGTAGACACACATTTAGTAATCACCCATTTCGAAGTGTAATCCACTAACAAAATAACAAAACGTTCACAAGATGGTAAAAGTTCAAACGGGCCAGCAATATCCAACCCCAGTTTTGTCCACACAACATCAGGAATTTCCACAGGGGACATAGGTGCAATATTAGGAACGCAAGACTTATCGCTGGAAGCACATAATACACAGTCTTTGACAAAGTCTTCAGTCATGTGATCCATGCTGGGCCACCAGTATCTCTCTCTCACTCTGGCCTTGGTAAGACTTCTACCCAAGTGTCCTTCATGTGCTACATTGATTATTCTGTTTCTGAATTCCACAGGAGGAATTACCCTGTCTCTCCTCATTAGATTCCCACCATAAAAATGATAACTCCTCCCTCACAGACCAATACAATTTCATTTCTTGGTCCAAAGCTTTATAGTCAGGCCAACCTTGACTGGTCCATAACTCGTGGGAAGAAAGAATCTTGTCTTTCTTCACACTATCTAACCATTCTTCACCAGACAAAGTTGACTCAGTCACCCAACAAACACTCTCTATGTCGGACTCACTTTGTTCACATTCGACGGGTAAACGTGAAAGACAGTCAGCAGACTTGTTACTGTTTCCAGGTATGAGTTGCACACGGAAGTTATATTCTTGAAGACCCTCACTCCAGCGCTTGAGCCTGGGCGTGATATGTTCAATATGGCGGCATGAAAAGATTTGGATTAAGGGACGATGATCTGTCTTGACCAGAAATGGAATGCCCCAAAGATAAAACTTAAAGTGCTGAATGGCCCAAAACACACTCAGAGCTTCTCTCTCCACACACGAATAATTGACTTTAGCATCTCTAGGTGCCCTTGAGGCAAAAGCAACAGTCTTCTCTTCCCCATCTACAATTTGGGAGAGGACTGCTCCTAACCCCTTGAGACTGGCGTCGGTAGTTAACACAGTTTTGCGGTTGACATCAAAATGACCTAAGGTCGGTAACTTCCCAATCACAGTTTTGATGTCAACAAAAGCTCTCTCACATTCATCCGACCATAAGAAATGTGTACCTTTTTAAAGCAAAGCCCTAATGGGTTCAGCCATGCTGGCAAGTCCCTTCACAAACATGGAATAAAACTCCGCCAGACCTAAGAATGATCTGACTTGATCTTTATCTTTGGGTGCCGGAGCCTTCACAATGCTTTCTGCAAGTTCCAACTTGGGTTGAATCCCTTCACCAGAGATTACATGACCTAAATAAGTGACAGATCTCAACCCCAAGCGACACTTCTGTTTCTTCAGGGTAAGTCCCCTCTCTTTTAACTTCTCTAAAACATATGTCAAAGTTGTATTGTGTTCAACTTCATTCTTCCAATAGACCAAAATGTCGTCCTGAAAGAACATGATTTTGGATACTCCTTTCACAACTAACCTCATCACACTCTGGAAGCATGTCGCCGCCAATGCCAACCCAAAAGGCATTCTTAGGAAACGGTAAGCCCCCAGAGGCGTCACAAAAGATGTTAGATGTCTCGAGTCTTTGTGAAGAAGAATCTGGTGGTATGCGGATGATAAGTCTAGCACACTAAAGACCTGCGCTCCTTTGAGCATACTAAGAGACTCAGAAATGTTCGGTAGAGGTTGGCGATCTACCCATATCCACTTGTTAAGCCCCCTCAAATCCACACACATCCTAACGTTGGCACCACCATCTTTGGGGACCAAAACAATGGGGGCCAACCACTTTGACCCTTCTATTTCTTCAATAATTCCCAGACTCAAGAGTCTTTTGAGCTCAGACTCTAACGGTGCCATCATCATATTGGGCACTCTCCTGACTTTATGCACACCGGGCACAGCTCTCTCCTTAAGAACAATCCGATGCTCAAATTCCTTGAGGCATCCCAAAGTGTCTGTGAAGACTTCCGGAAACCTATCAAAATAGTTAGAATCTTGGTTCTTACCCTCAAGGTCCACCAACATAACCTGATCCTTCGGGTCTCGTGCACTGGCATTAAGCATAATGCCTAGGTCACGTTGATGTCTGCATCCAAAGAGATTGTCTCCTCTCTCAGCTACATAGACCTTACCCATTGTCTGTCTGCCCTTGAATTGGATATTAGCCTTGACATATCCAAGGACATTGATCCTCGCACCACCATAACTGACAGGGTTTATATCAGGTGGCAACAACATCATACTGTCCAACCCCACAATCTCGTCCCATTGCTTATTACCAACCATTGTGAACGGTGAGCCAGAATCAGCTAAGACTACAAAGTCATAACCATCAACAGAGATGTCACACTCAGGCATTACAATTTTTCCAGCATCGACTTCATTTTCACCATTGCCGGCATTTAGAATGATAGTTTGCACGGTTTCAGTTCCCTTTTCAGGATTCCGGGACTTGATGGAAGATTTACAAACCCTGTCATAGTGTCCTTTAATGCCACATTTGTTGCAAATAGACTCACTGGCAAAGCAATGAGGGTAGTTGGAGAAGTGTGAAAAACTGCCACACCTAAAACACTTTGGTTTAGGAGACTCCCAAGAAGTTTTGTCACTGATACCACTACTATTGAGAGAACAGCCTTCATAGTCTGCTTTAGCTGGACGTACATCTTTTTCCAAAGTCTTATGTTTTTCAACGGATGAGACTTAGGCAACATTGTCACAGCTTTCGTGAGCATCATTGTCAACCAAGACATGAACGTCATCTTTCCCTTCCTTTTTGTTCTCTCGTTCTTTTTTATTTCCTTCACCCAAGTAGAAGTATTCTCCATTCCTTCTACAATGGCAACAGCTTCAGTCAACGCCGGGTTTTTTGACAAGAGTTTCTCTTGAACTCGAGTGCTGTTGGTGCATCTCACAAGCTGATCTCTGACAAGAGAATCTGAGAGTTCACCAAATTCGCAGGTCCAAGCTAAAGTCTTAAGAGAAGCAACATAACTTCTAACTCGTTCTATGGGACCTTGAGTTCTAGAAAAAAAACTTGTGTCTCTCTAGTACCACATTAATCCGAGGACCAAAGTATTTCTCTAACATGGTCATGGACATTTCAAAAACGTCGGCAGGTTCACCATCTCTACTGCCAACAGGAATAAGGTCCATGCTCTCAGAGACGTTTCTTCCTTCTACGACCAAATTATGCAGAAGAATTGCTTGCTTCCTAATTGCTGAGAACTTCTCTCCTCCAATTGCCACTATATAGGAGTCAAACAGGTTCCTCCATCTCTTCCAGGGAAGAATTGGGTCACCCTCCACAGATAAAAAAGGTGGTGGTTGGAACATACTTGATGTTGTGGCCATGACTAACAAAGCTAATATCAGAGAAATCAGACAAATTGTTGTGAGAGGAAACCTCAAAAACAAAGTCACTGTTCTGCTGTTCTTAATGTAACCGAAGTGAGGAAAAAGAAAAACAACAAGAAAAACGAAAGTCACTGCTGTATGGCAAAGAAAAATAACACTGCCCAGTCTCACTGTAATTGTCCTTGCGTGGGATCGATGTGGAAAATTCTTTGGTAAGATATAATCCTTGACGGTGAATTGTCCGATATCGGCAGGATGTAAACAATAGAAACTAAGATGGCTGCACGCTGCGTAGTCTCGGCGTGAATGTGTGCCAGAATGCAGCGTGCGTTCCAATGACGATGAAGAGGAATCACACGCTACGTAGTCAAAGCGTCTTCACAGGCTGGAGTGCAGCATGCGTTCTAGCGATGGAGGCAGCAGTGAGGGAGCACGAGGCAAATGAAGGACGGCTCAAGGAGCAACCATTAACGGTGAGCTGACCAAATGAAGCGCTTTTCTCAAAACTGCCACAAAGATGTAGAAATGACCGATAAAAAAAAAAAACTCACAGTTCTTTTGTAGTGAATAGAAGTCCTCGGTAAAGCTTTGATTGATGAGGGTGATAACGGACCACGGACTGAAGGCAGATAATCCGAGTGGTTGAATAGGGGAGTTGATGCTGAAAGTGCCTGTCCCCAATCAGGCCAAAAACAGCTCGTCGCCAGTGTTGAAATAAGACATCTTCTTTGTAGAGTTGTAGAAAGGATATTTTAATTAAATATCTCAGCATAGGTGAACAGCACCAACTATACAGCAGGACACTCAGCTTTGGAATGAAGGTCTGTCAGAGCAACATCACTACATTCCAATTACATAGTTGAGTTCCAAACTTGATACCATAGGCATCTAACTTTACTCAAGATTACAACAGTTATCTAACAAACAGACAATACACAGTTAAATCAGCATTTTGACGGATCATTCGATCCTATAAACAGGCGATCTAGCCAAGAAAGATGCCAAAATTCTTGAAACCCTTTACTTATTTGGAAAGTGATCATCTTTGGAAGCTTCTTTCTGGACATGTTAAATTGATGATACTTTGACACTGGTTGCTATGGCCTGCAGCCATGGGCGGATTTCTGACAAGATTATTTAGATGCTAACCTTCCAGATAAATGCATTAACTGCTTCCTGCTTCCATCATACAAGGCTCTTGAAAAAATATTTGACTTCCTTTCATAGGAACTTTAGGTTTCAGTTTTGTCTGATAGTATTTTGTCCAGTTTGGACTATGCTAACATATTCTATCCTTTCTAATCTGCCTACTTGACTGAAACACTGCAATAAAACCAGATTACTGCAGTGAGGCTCCTGGTATGTATTCATAATATTTAACACACCATGTTATGCCATAGACTCCACTGGCTGACGGTTTCAGGGGATCTGATTCACAAATGTACATTTCTACCTGAAGTCTAACTTTAAACCTGAAGTCTAGCTTTAGACGTGATGTCTAACTTAAGACATGAAATCTAAAATTAGACTTCAGGTCCAAACTAAGACTTCAGGTCTAAAGTTAGACTTCAGGTCTAAACTTAGACTGCAGGTCTAAGTTTACCTTTGTGAATCAGGCCCTCAATGTAAACAATTCAAAGGGATTTGTTTGGTACTATTGTTTCTATAGCCACATTTTACTGTGGGCTATATTAGTCGTATGTTTCATCAACAGGTCTATTTACTCATTAGTGTTGTGATTGTAAGTGGTGCCCAATATTCTAAAGGTCACATACTGGAAGTAGGGTGATCTCCATTTCAGACTCCCCTGTGGAACTGCTTACCTCTGGCTTTACAGAAAGCAGGTAGCTATGTAGTTATTCCACATTCTATTAATGATTAGCAAATTCATCAAATACATAAAAGTTGATTGGAGAAATCCTTGCAAGTTGTCTAACCACTGGAAATCGCTTGGGGTACAATTCCAACCCATCATTCTTTTGCACAACTTGTCTCCTCAGTTTGGACCAAACCCTATGGAAATCAGTCCTGGCCCTACACCTCATGGTAACAGTCCAGCCAGAACTGACAAGCTAGGTCCTCTCTGAAATGGAACACATGACATCCAAGACCAGTTTCTGCCTGATTTGGGCTCATCAGTCAGGTATAGCTTGGTTTTAGTGGTACGATAAGCAAGGGACCAATATTGGGGCATACATTTGCAACTATGGGCATTACAGCAAACACGCAAAGGGGATGGGGGAATGCCTTCAATTTGCCTAACCACTGGCAATTGCTTGGGGTAGCAACCTAGCTCATAATTCTTTGCTTACCATGCCACCTGAGTGTGGACCCCACCGTAAACAAATTCACTGTTCCCACCTAATTAAGTAGTGGGGAAACCACATATTTTCCACCAATAGAGTCTCAGCTGGCTTCATCAGTGAAAACGCTTGACTACTCGACTTTGCACCCTGTCTATCATTAGGCAGAAGGTCATGATGTTGGCTATCTTCCTCCAAATACACCGGGCATCCATTACTAGATCTTCCTGTCCATGATCACCATTGTGGTCTTGGCCAGATTCTGAGGAATAAAGAGTTAATGCGTTGTTGTGAAAATTGTATGGTGGTCCTGGGCACTTCAGACAAATGATTGTCCATTTTTTCCAAAAACAACTTCTGCTTTGGGAGTTTGTTTTTGAAATACAACTATAAATGTCAAATGGAGTAAAGACAGCAAGGTACCCAGTTGACTTTTTCTTCAGCCTACTGTTGAGTCGTGAGGCTAGTAACTGCACAGTAGGATTAGAGATTCTCATGAAGCAACTAGGGATCTCTAGATTTAGCAGGCCATCCTGCTACTGAAATCCTATCTAGTCTGGTAGGCCTAAACCAGGTAACCCAAATGAACTATTATCACTGGGTTATCTTTCCACACTGACTTAGTCTATTTTAAGTGAATAAACATATTTTACTACTTTTCTGCTCATGGGGTTCCCTTAAGGAGAACCCAGAAGTACCAACGTCATATCATTCAGAGGGTGGAAAGAGTGTAAGGAGGCAGTAGGAGGAGGTATAGGCTGTTCAGTGGGTGCAAATGGTACTTGAGAGGAGAAGAATACATAACCTACAGTAAACACCATCATACTACATAGTATAAACAAACATAATAATACAAAACGTTTGCTCTTCATTATTTTATATATTTTCGCTTTAAAGTTCATTTCCTCAGTGAGTCTCTCCATCTTGAAAAACTCCATCCTCTAATCGTGCCGCTCGCGGCGGGTGAGTATCTTCCGCTAAGGAGTACGCCTGTCAGTCCAGGGAACGCCCTAGACCAACCAGAACCGTTGACCTAACGTCTTCGGCCTGTACCCCAAAGTCTTGGCACCGCGACCCTGCGGCTGAACCCGGATGGTGGTTCGAAAAACAAAAATCAAAAAGTTCTTCAGATGGGAGAGCTATAATATCAAAAAATAGTAAGGGAAGGGAATTTTTATTCGTCCATAGGCCTTGGTCTCAAGTCGTAGCGGTTTCTGCCAGGTACTGACTGGTCTTGAAACAAGAGTTCAGGCTCTGTGGTGTCCAATCGAATTGACGGTGGCACAGCTTCTTGCAAAATATCGTCACTCTCTTGTTCTGAAGTTGTGCCTCTCACTCGTGCATCACTAAATGGTACAAAACGGGGTACAGTGTCTGTTTCAGAATCAGCGATACCCTCCTGGACCCACTGGTCATATGGTAGGGGCAAAGGGATCCGTTTGCAGTGGGCGCCGTGAATCCAATTCTTTTTCCCTTTCACCCGAACCGCTGATCTTGTTGACAGAAGTACGAGGTGAGGGCCAATCCAACGGGGCTCATCGTTGCTCTTTCGCTGAAAGTTCTTCACGAGAACCCACGTGCCAGGGTCGATAGGGTGTCCGGGAGCTTCAGAGGCCTGGGGAAGAGTATCGTGCACCTGTTGGTGTAAAACACGCAATTTAGCCGTCAATTCATACAGATAGTCAAGCAGTACTGGATGTTCGATTTCGCTGAATTTTGTCGGTCTTGGCACACCTCATACATTGGCCGGGCGGCCAAAATCGATCTCATATGGGCTAAGTCCCACTCGTGAATGCACAGTCATTCTGGTGGATAGGAGTGCTAAAGGCAGAGCGTCAGGCCATTTAAGACCGGAGCTCGCCTGGATTTTGGCTAGCTTGAGCTTCAGAGTGCCATTGTAGCACTCTACTAATCCAGCTGATTGGGGGTGATTTGCAGCGTGGAATTTTTGCTTTATCCCTAACCCCTCACACACGTTCTTCATCACTCGACCCACAAATTCACTCCCATTATCACTCCACACCATTCTTGGCATTCCAAACCTAGGGAAAAATTCTTTCACAAGGGCTTTGGCCGTGGATAAAGCAGTGTTGTCTTTTAGGGGATATGCTTCTATCCATTTTGAAAAAGCGCAAACAACAACCAATACATATTTCAAGTTGTTGCACCTTTGTGGATAAAATCTAGCTGCAAAACCTCAAATGGATATGATGGAGGCGCAAAATGACCAGCTGGAGTTGGGGTTCCTCTACCAGGGTTGTATTTCAAACATACCATACAATTCTTGACCACATTCTATGCACACTTGGGAATTCCAGCGTTCTGCCATACTGGGGCCAACAACTTACAGATTCCTTTCACACTGATATGTGTCATTCCATGTGCCATAGTAACCACTGGAAGCACATATGCATCAGGTAGCAACCATCGCCGATGTTCTGACAAATCAACCCAACAACCATTCTCATCCAATTTACCCGAACTTTCTCTCCACTTGCTCAACTCTTTCTCTGTGGCTTCAGCTTGAAGGGACTTCACACTCTCTATCGTGTCTTCACACATTCCAACATTACCAACCCATCTTGCAGGGCCTGCAACATACATTCGAGTCTTCACATCTTTTGCTGTTTCTTTCGCGATTTCATCAGCGAATGCATTACCACGACCAACATCATCAGTGACCTTCTTGTGCGCACTGCATTTCATAATCGCAACTTGTAACGGTAGGGTCAGTGACTCAAGGAGATCATTCACCAACTTGCCATTCTGAATTTTAGCTCCATGTGAAGTCAGGAACCCACGTTCCTTCCACAATCGCCCAAAACTATGGGCCACACCAAAGGCGTACTGGCTGTCAGTATATATGTTCACTTTCATTCCTTCAGACAACACGCATGCTCTTGTAAGGGCAATTAATTCTGCCGCTTGAGCCGAATTATGTGGCACACGTGCAGTTTCAACAATCGTATGCAAAGTCGTGATAGCATATGCAGCAGTCGTATCACCATTCGGAAGCTTAAAGCACGAACCATCCATCCATAAGGTACCATCACACTCAGTCAGGGGAGTATCTTTAAGATCTATTCTCCCTTTCGTCTCTTCTTCTGTTCTGAATAGACAATCATGCTGTTCAATCTCATCTATGTCTGCTGGAATCGGCAATAATGTAGCTGGGTTCAACGTGTTGCATCTCTTTATGTGTATATGGTTTGCCAACAGTGTCAATTCATACCCTGACAATCGCGCACTAGTTAAGTGCTGTGTCTTGGTCCGGTTTAACAATGTGTCCACAGCATGTGGAACCATTACAATCAATGTGTTATCCATTACCAGTCCAGCAGACTGTCGAATAGACATAGCTGTTGCGGCTGTACCTCTTAGACAACTTGGCAATGCCCTCGCTACCGGGTCCAAGGTTGACGAAAAATATGCGCATGGACGCGGTCGGTCGCCAAAAGGCTGTGTTAACACTGATAATGCGCAACCGTCCTTTTCATGAACATACAATGTAAAAGGCTTGCTGTAGTCAGGGGTACCCAACACAGGAGCTGAACATAATGCATCACGTAATTCCAAAAAACTTTTCTGACACTCTTCAGACCATGGGATAGGATTCGGTGTGTTTTTACAGGTTAATGCTAACAAAGGTTTTGCCAGCAAAGAAAAATTTGGTATCCAGTGCCTACAGTATGAAGTAATGCCCAAGAAAGCACGCACTTCTCTCTGTGTTCTTGGCACGCTCAATTGTGCAATGGCTTGAATTCTTTCTGGGGTCAGTTTCCTTCCCTCCTTCGATAAGAGATGACCTAAGTAGGTCACTTCTTGTCGACAATATTGCAGTTTGGAGAGAGACACTTTATGATGTGAGGCAGACAAATGACGCAACAATGACAATGTAGCTTCTTTACAAATCTTTTCAGTATCCGCGGCGATTAGCAAATCGTCAACGTACTGAATGAGGGTAGCACCACTAGGTAAAACAAGTGCGTCAAGCTGCGCTTTTAAAGCCTGACTTTATATTGATGGACTTTCACAATAGCCCTGTGGAGCGCGTTTAAAGCGGAAGCTTCGACCTCCTAAACTGAAGCCAAAAATGTCCCTGCTCTCTTCTGCAATTGGGATGCTAAAGAAAGCATTCTTTAAATCTATCACTGAGAACCATGCAGCGGAGGCTGGAATCATAGTTAACAAGGCAGTTATATCAGGGACGACTGGAAACTGTGGCACAACAATCTTATTTACCTCTCTAAGATCAATCACAAATCTGTAAACAGGTGGCTGTGAAGGGTCCGTACGTTTTAAAACAGGTAAAACAGGACTATTGCAAACGTTGCCTCTTGTCTATTCAATTACACCCTTTTTTATCAAATCACTGACAATTGCTAACAACGCTTTCTGACCTTCATTGGAGATCTTGTACTGGGGAATGCGTGGCAATCTGACATTGGCTTTTAAAGTGACCACGTATGGCGGTATTTCCAAGAGACCCACATCATTGGGACCAGTAGCCCAAAGGACATCCGGAAGGGATGACAATTCAGGTGGCATTGCATTCTTAGACAAATACATCGGGGAAATCACTTCCTTACCTAATGTAAGTTGTACTCCCGAGGGAGAACAATATAGCGTCGCATGCAATCTTTTTAACAAATCCAACCCTAACAGATTTTCACCACAACCTGTCGTTAGGGTGAGGGGTGCTTTTAACTTACAAGGTCCAACAGAAAGTGGCATAGGACTAGAAATTGGGTTCCTAACTGGGGCACCAGAAAAACCTACTGAAACATTCATTTCGCAAGACAAAGGCGCACCAGGGAGTTTTGAATGCATAATTGAACTCTTTGCAGCACCAGTGTCCAGCAGAAAGGGCTCTGTTACACCCGCTGTAGTCACTTTAACATATGGTCCACTCTGATCCACTGGTACTGAAACAACTCCCTCTCTCTGTCTATGGCTGTCCTAGTAATCATTACCTTCTACATTGTCGTCTTCTGCATAATAATCATTATTATAGTACTGAGCTGTATTACCAGTTGCATTGGCTTGCTGATCAAAGCTATTTATCGTATTTTGAGGCGGAAGAGGACGCGCGTTCTGGGGAACATTTCCACGCCCTCTACCTCTAGGAGCTTGCTGACCACCTCTACCTCTTGCGCCATACGCATTATTAGTACGCTGCAACAATTTAGGACAACTATACTTGAAATGACCTTCCTCTCTGCAATATGAACATTGATTGGGACCTACAGGGATATGTGGTTGATAATACCCATTCATTTGCTGGTTATTCTGAAACTGTTGGGGTTGCTGATAGATACCTTGGGTTTGCCTGTAATTATTCTGTCCTCCACGTGGCGGATACGCCTGCTGTAAAAGGACCTTCGTTTTCAATTCTTTCGTTTTCTTATCTGTTCTATCCTTCTCGTCTTTATCTCTATTTTCATAATACTGTGCAGTAGCCAGTATTTGCGCTGAAGAGGAAACCGCCCAAGAACTCTCGGAATCTTTTAATTTCTTACACAACTCGGGAAGTAGATTCTGCACAAATTTATCAACAAATAACCGTTGGCCACCTTCAGTACTCATGTCTTGACCACTGTGGTCGATAAACGTTTCTTCAAACCTTGTAAAGAAATCGGACACTGTCTCATCTTTCTTCTGCTTACATGCGGATAGTTTATCCCAATTCACGCGCATCGCGGGCATTATAGTTTTCATGTAGGTAATAATTCTACCAGGGAGGTCTGCTACCAAAGGGTCGGGCTTCACGCCACCAACTTGTCTAGTGTCTGCAGCAATGATATTAGCCCATGTGCCCCCTAGTTCTGCAGCATGATCCGTATTACGAATGGATCCCCATAAAGACTGTGGAACAACATTCCCAAACAACATATCTATATCAGCCAGATTCATGACACACGATTCTGCAGTTTGTGATAACTCCTTATAATATCCTGTAGGGTTTTTACGGGGGTCAGGCAATGTCTGCTTAAGCGCTAACACCTCAGAACGCTTCCATGAGACATGTACCCACACACGCTGAAAATGTGCTAAGACAGGTGGAAAAGCATTTGGATCAGCAGGTCTCCAAACTGGGGGAACCTCACGCATCGGATATTGGCGCACTTTTACCTTTTTCCCCACAGGGAATTCTTGTTCGAACAATGATTGTTGACAATCGCCATTCCTGAAGGACAGTAAAGTCGCAACTGCTTTATCTACATCGGGACCCACAATTATACCTGTTCCAAAATCAAATCGCACTCGACACAATTCCTGCGGGATTGTGTTTGAACCATGATCCTCCAATTCCTCACAGAGGAATTCACACATTTTGTCAAACACATACCTCTGTTTTGGGGCATCCCATTGGTGAAAAACGTTAACAACTGATTCCACCTCATAGAGTGAAGGGAAAACAATCCACCTACGCGCCATATGATCGAATACCTCTTTCTCTTCAGGATTAGGTAGCTGACTGCGCAACTGCTTACGTTGTAAACCAGGGGTCATGCTAGATGACCCAAAGAGAGGCGACATTAAACTAGTAACTACATTCGCTAGTCGTTGTCGTGCTGAAGGAGAAGTTGAGGCGAAAACGGGGAGATAGACAGAGGGAAGAAAAGCGGATGCAGATACAGGTGCCTGGGTAGTGTAAGGAAAAGCGCCAGGGGAGGCAGCTGATGTACTAGGCAAAGTCGCAGGAAGCGCAGGGGCAACAGGTAACAAAACTGGCGACCCTTGAGAGGGCTGCACTGCAGGGATAGGAGCCAGCTGAGGAGGAGCTGGCGGCTGTGGGAAGGCTTGCGGCACATTAACTGGAGGCTGCACATTTATGAGCTGTGGAGGCGCTGTGGCATTTTGCGCATGCGGGGGTGGTGAACTTAGCAAATGGGACATTAGGGAATCTTTCTCTTTCTCTTTCGTCTCATCTTGTACAAGGGGTGACAAAACAGGGTAACATTTATCTATCCCTAGTTTGCGCTGTCTATGTAACTGCTCATTCATTTGTTCCTCCTCATTATCTTTAAATTGCACAGCTGCTTGCATCATTGACATACCTTTTTCTCTCTTATTCCTTTTCGCTAGCTTAATTTCCTTCTGTTTGGCTTCCTTTCGCCATAGGCGGAAAGAATCAAACATCGCCGGCCGGGCTTTCTTTTTAAATAATTTAACTTCCAAATTATCTAAGATATCTGTGTCGAAACTACCATTTTGGGGCCATTTTAAAACACCGTCCTTTCTGGTGTATCGGATCCATACTTCATTATATGCAATGGGGCCCACGCCATGTTTTACATAAAGCTCATAAGTTGGAGTTCCAATTGGAGGAACCGGACATGAATCCTCTAATTGGGAATCCCTTCTACAACTCAGACAAAACAATCTTCCAAATACACTAGAACCAGGTATCTTCGCTCACTAGTCTAGTTTCAAACTTCAAAGGATTATCGAATACGATAGTCTCGTGAATACACGAGTCCTCTGGCTTTGGCACTTGCAAGTTCCAAATCAAAGCGATCCCGAAGGATACCAAACAAACTGGGAGACGCTCCACTTATACTTAACTGAATATCGATGATCGATGGCGTCACCAGAAGACTCTCTCGATTGTTTTGCTCTACCAAAATTGTCAAGGGTCCAAAACAGGGCGATTAATCAGGGCAGCAGTCCTTCGTAGCCGTCGGGACGCGGAGAACCTCGCAGAAAAGACTTTCGAACCACGTCGACATGCAGGGGTCGATGAAGTGGCGGCCTTCCTCTGGAATTTCCACACGAAGCTCCTCACGAACCTCTGGCTTGGACTGGTACCGCTGAAATCGCCCCACGTTGGGCGCCAACTGAAGTACTGTTTTTTTTTAAAGCCCAGCGGTGCAGGGGAACACACCCTAAGACTTCGGGTTCTTCCTTTTTCAGACCTACAGAAACACAGAGTCTTCTGGGTGAAGTCAAAGATCAGTTTATTGGCTGCAGACCAATTACAGGTATCCGAGAAGTACAACACAATGTATGTTCTCAGGAGACTGCTTAAACTTACAGAAACGGCCTTCTCCTTATATACAAAATATCATGCTTCAGGCACACATTCCTTGTTTTACGATATGGTCATTCACATGTATTCATTACAAACGAAAAGGCAGACTCATGATGACCATCCCACATTCCAGTTAAGCCAGCCCACAATTATTTACCCAGCGAGGCTCAGATCCCACATCAGATATCAACAGACCCCAATAAACACAGGCATCTCCTGTTTGTAAAACAAGCCATAAAGCAGGAAGAGTCAGGTGTTAAAGAGATTAGCCGGAGGTTTGTGTGGGATGAAAAGGCTTTATGGTGTGTCAAACCCTGATGCTAATCACAGGTGGCCGTAGGACGGGGAGCTCGTGGGACCGGACTGACCTGGGGCAGCGGAGCCAAGCTGCACAGGTCACAGAGAAGTCAAACAGAAAGCACATGTGTTCTAAAGGCCTGTGCTTGTTTGTAATGTGTAGCCTATGTGAGGGCAACCATAAGATGGCCACCGCTCCAAGATGAAACCAACGAAGTCAATATGTAATATCGTATACGAAGTGCATTTATCGATAAAATGTTATACAAAGCACTTGTACATACCGCATTGGCCATTCGCGGTTCGCTAACAGCGGAATAGGCAGGGTAGGGCCCTGCCTCCTACGCGGTCCCAAATTTCAAAGTACCACAAATCGACAAACTATGAACTGGTGTTCCATGTGACAGAAAAGCATAAATATGCAAAAAATATTCTGTATTCCGGCTTCCCGGCCCATAGTTTCTGAAATCTCCGCACACTCTTTACAGGATCCAAGATGAACAGTCCACCTCTAAATTCTTTGGGGCAGATTTATGAGGGACTTGCGCCCCTTTTACGCTGCCGTTGCGTCACTTTTGTGACGCATTGGCGGCGTATACCCTGCGCCATGTTGCGCCCCATTTACATCGTGACGCATCTATGGAGATGCGTCACGGTGTAAAGCCCTGCGCCACATGAAACCTGCATCAGGTTTCATGTGGGCGGTGCTACTCAGGGGGGCGTTCCGTCGCAGGAACGCCCCTGAAAAGTGACTGAGTCACTTTCCCACCGCTGATGCGTCAAAACCCTGCACCTGCTTGAAGCAGGCGTAAGGCTTGACGCACCATGTTAGGGATAGGGTAGGTTGGAACAGTGCTGGAGTTGCGTTGCGCTTGCGACGCAACTTCAGCACTGCGCCAACCTTACGCCGGCAGATGCGTCACGTATCTGCTTGTCCTTGCGCCACGATGCGCCGCATTGTAAATGCGGCGCATCTGCGGTGGCGCAAGGGCAAACTTGCGTGACGCATCTTCCCTGGCGCATCCTTGCTGATTTGCAGGGATGCGCCAGGGAACATAAATCTGCCCCTTTAACTTTATCTCACACAGCATTCATTGCTCTAGGGACACGATTTAGCATGAATAGATTAAGTTTTTATAAGAACGCATTTTTTCCTCGTTTGATGAAATTTTCTGATCATTGTGCCTTGATGTATCAGCATGTATACATTTGAAAAACAGGTGGCATCGCTTTAATAGAATAATATACATCTGCTGTTTTGTTCGAATTACTTACATACCTCAGTGCAGTTCATTCTCACACTGCTTTCAGTATAACAGCTTGACGCTTTGGCAACCTGTTTCCTCAAAGTCAAACTGATAGTAATTGCTATTTATGAAGACATTTTTCCAGTATATTGTCACTGCTAAGAACTGAAAGGGTGCAGAAAATATTTAACACTGAATTCCAATGAACCCGGTAAGTTTAAGAAAATCTTTTGCATTTTGGACCGGATTAACAATATTACAAAATATGTGATAGTGTGCGGAGAAGAGAAAAAAAGCTTTTCGTGTGAAGGCAGATTTATAAACTAAATTCATAACCGAAGTCACGTGACCCATAGTTCATTCATATAAAGAAGCTCAATGTCTGCATTGCAAACACCTACCCTTGCAGGTTATAACTTCTCGAGCAGTGGTTAATTTCATTATATTACAGTTACTCCTATGGTAGGAATGTAATTCAGTGCTTTCACATGTCCTGGCCCTTCAAGGCTCCTTAATTCAATGTCCTTTCGCATAACTCATGAGCGCAAGGATGGAAATCTGCAAGCATCATCACATTTAGGACACGAGTGCAGACATCAGTGGGTCATTGTAGCCACATGGGGAATCAATGCAGGGGCCTAGCTGCAATGGTGGAGCCGGGGCAGTGGCACCAGGGCCCATGGGGATGAAAGGCCCAGCCTGCCCTGCACCAGCTGCAGTTTACTTAAAAGCTCGCCTAAAATGATTTTGTATTCCCAGTCTCTTTTTGGGCCTGACATTGTTTGCACTGGGTGAGTGAGGACAGCAGGGGAGGGTGAGGAGCTGTGCATGATCACAGGGTCAAAAAAAGAATAATTGAAGAGATACAGGTGAGTAAAAAGAGAGCTAAAGAGAAGAATAAAGAAATAATGGGAAAACTGGAGAGACGGGGTACGCAGAGAATGAGGAGGTGGAGATAGTATGAGATAGGGAAACGTGGAGGATGGAGAGATGGAAAGATAAAGAGATGCAGGTATTAATAGCGAAAGGTATGGCAGAGTATAGGGAAGAATGGAGCGATGAAAGGGAGAGGAGAAAGCGGATGAAAGGGGTGGAGAAATGCAAGGCAAAATGGAGAGATAGAGAGAGAGGAAATAAGAGAGAGATGCAGGGGAGAATGGAAAGATGGGAGAGCAAATGACAGGATCAAGAGATATAGCTGTTAAGGAAAAGAGAGGAAGGTCGAGAAATGCAAAGGAGTATGGAAAGGTGCAAGGGAGGGACGGAAGGGAGAGAGAAAGTGTAGATGGAACGTGGGAATATAGTACAAATTTGGGTACGCAAGAGAGAGAAGAGAATTGACAGGATTAAAAAGTAGAGAAAAGAATAGCTGAATGGGAGACATGCAGAAATACAAACTTCCAGGAGGATGAAAGAGTGGAATACTGAGGTACAGTTACGAGGGACGAGATGAGATATACAAAAAAAGAAGTTGGGCCATATTTATGACCCGGTTTGCATCACTCTTGCACTGCCTAACGTGGTGCAAGAGCGACGCAAACCTTAACTCAGATTTTTGAGGCTCCAAAAATATGGAGTAACACAACGCAGCGCAAATCACTGCTTTGCATTACTCTGCCCTGGGTATGAGTCCCATGGGTGTTATGTGGGTGTTCCTATGCAATGCCCATGGTTCTTGACACAGTCCCAGATTTACAAGACCTTGTAAACCTGGGAATGGACCAAAAAGATACGCCTCCCAAGGTGAGGAGTAATGAGGAGAAATATCTTGTTACTTCCTCTTTCTATGTGCGCTGCATTCTGCAGCACACATAGAAAGAGGACCATGCTTCTCAGGATTGTTTTTGTGCAGGAAGTTGTCCCTGTGCCAAGTGTGCCTGCGTTGGTGCTAGGATGCCAAAAGGGTGCCCGCCCAGGGGGAAAAGTCAGGAATGTGCTGCATGCCTTAAATACAGCACATTCCTTCCCCTTCCCAGTCAACTTGCTGTGCTGCAATGTGCCACTATCCCATAAATATGCCCCTCTGAGCTTAAGGGATAATGGTAAGAAGAGAACATGAGCCTAGTGATACATGGGAAAGAGTGGAGGATATTGAAGATTAGAAACAGGGCATGTGGATAAAAGGGGGAGCAAAAGGTAGGATTGGAGACTTTCAGATAATGTCGCATGGTACAGGGGATTGTATAGATACAGGTGCTAGTGCATCACTATCATTAGTGCTGCTAGTTCGATGGCATCTATGCCCAGGGGTGTGCAGTCCCCATTTTGCTATTATGGCCGTGAGTAACTATCTACCACTGTGTATGGGGAGCATTTTCCTTTCCTGGATTAGGGCTCATTGTACTCATGCAACTCCACTGAAACATTCCCAAATAACTAACTTACTTTTCTTGTACCTGCTGCACTAATATGCATGGAGGGTAGACCTCCTTCTTTGAAACAATGCCTTTCATGAGACACATAAAGCAGTGTATATTTATGTGGCACTGTTTCTCTTAATTGTGTTTGCTATTATTGGTTAGAGCAGATCACAAAAACATGAAAGGTTGCACCGTTGTGGCTATGAAACTTCTCAGCAAGTAAAAGGGGAACAGATATATGCATGGATTTCTGCTGAGAATTTCTCTGGCTGGCATTTAATTCCACGATCTGTTTTCTCATATTTTCCTTTATGATGAGCACCTATTATAAGTCTCAAAAGAGCAGTTGGGTGGAATTCCTAAGTCATGTTCTTTCTCTATTACAACACATGCAATCTCCTCCTTTTTTTAGCTGAACCTGGGTTGTAGAAGTACCATGCATCCACATATAAACGTGAACAATTAGCATTAATCATCCCAGTTTATTTTATCTGGAAATAAAAATACACTAGGCAAATTGGGAGAAAAACTCCCCATATGAAGGGATGGCTACTGAAAATAGGCAGCAGGAGCATTTGGATGCTTGGCAAAGCTGCACTTTCCTTTGGTGTTGCCTGTGTTTTGCAGTATTGAAACCGACTGGCATGGCTGGTTTCTGTTGACCCATGCAGAGGTACATCCTTTACTCCGCATGCGTTACAAAGCATGCCATTACCCCACATTTTTTACTCCACAAAAACTTGTACAACGCAGGGCTTTAAACCGCAAACCATTACAACACACTCCCCATTACAATGCCCGAGTGGAGTTAGTATAGTAAATTGCGTTGTAATTGACAATGCGTTGTAATTAATTGTGTTGTTAAGCACTGCATTGTATACGTTTTTGCGGAGTAAATATCGTGGTGTAATGGCACACGTTGTAAATAAGCCTGGGCAAAGCACTACGCTACGCTCGCGTAGTTTGCGAAGTTCGCGCTACTTCGCACTACGCGAATTGCACGTAGCACAGTGCGAACACACGTAGCGTAGTGTTGCGTAGTGCTGCGGTCATTTTTTGCTTGCTCGCGATCAGCAACATCAAGTTGGCGATCGCGAGCATGGAAAATAAACCTCCCGGCGAGATTCCCAATGCGAGGAGGTCAGGTTTCTCATTGCTAGTGGTCGCGTATGCTCGCGACCGCTCGCGGTGAGAAACTACCAGTTTGCGTTGAGAAAGCTGCCGCTCGAGTAAAAATCTACTCGAGCAGCAGAAAACTACAGCTCGCACTGTGCAAGATGCCATTTTCAATGATTGCACAGTGCCGGTTGCTTGTCCGCACTGTGCAATCATTGAAAACGACATCTGGCACAGTGCAAACAAGGTACTTCGCAGTTCGCGAAGTGCTACGCGTAGCTCGCGTAGTGCGAACTGCACTTTGCGTAGCTTCGCGAAGTGCTACTTCGCGAACTACGCCCAGGGTTAGTTGTAAATGCGTGTGTAGTAAAGTGTCCTATTCATTAAAATTAGCACATTTTGAGTCAGATGTGAAGATTGTAATCCAAATAATGAACAAAAGCATTGCATAAGTTCTATAGGCAAAGTAGCCCTGCCATAAATGCCTAATGATCTGGAAAGTAGACATACATTCATAGAGTTTTGAGCAGGTAGAAATAGGCCTAATGAGAAGTCAGCATTATACTACGTTGAGGCTATTGTACTTGCAAGCATGTTATCAAGGTAGTAATTGCAAAGTAGATTCTAGAATATAAAATATAAATCGTAAAGTAGTTGTAATTGTAACAGGTTACGTGTGCAGGAGTGTGAAACGAAGAAATATGAGAGAGGGGCATATTGGGCAGGAGTCATCTCTTGGGTTGTCATTGCCACTGTGTGCGATACAGAAGGAGCAGGTCTGCAAGGCACATCATTGGTGTATGAGATGTTTGCATTTATGAGGGTCAACTTTCTGGAGAAAAAGATCAAGTGAAGTCCAGAGGCCTCTTGAAGTATTGGTATTGTGAACTTTTTTGTATATGATATTGATGGCCTCTCTGGTGGAGCATAAAGTGGTCTACCATTTCTCATAAGAGGATTCTGTGGTTGCTTTCCAGTCTGTCAGAATCTTTTTAGTGCAGAGGGCCAGCATGAGGTCGAATAGGAGGAAATCTTGCGGTAATAAACCGATGTGTGGGTGGTATGCGTTATTGCCGAGTGTTGCAGTAAATAAAGATGGTGTGAAGGGCAAAGAGCCTTTACAACAAGGTTTTTACATCGTTGTACATTTACCACACATTTGTTACCACGCATGGTTTTAGAATGCATATGCCTTTCCAATCTATGTCTTTACCACGCATTTAAGGTAAGTTCAGGGGTATATATATATATAAAAACAATGCGTGGTAAAGGCATACATTGTAAAAGCATAGGCGTTCTAAAAAAATGCAGGGTGAAAAATGCATGGTATAGGCATGCAGAGTATTTCCCTGTGTTGTTCCGTCATACAACCGTGTGAAGTGGACATTGAAGATGTTCTGAGTTGCCTCCTGAATCTTGAGCCATAGTGGTTGGACCATCTTGCAGGTAAAGGACATACGCTCGTGTGTTCCAGGAGCCTCTTCACATCGCCAGCATATGTTGGTCTGTCTTATCCCTAGTTTGTGTTGTCTGGACGGGGTCCAATGGGGTTTGTGAATAGTCCAAAGTCTTGATTGGGCAATTGAGGGGGTAATTTATGACTGGAAGGTGGGATTGCCAGATTCAATGCCAATTGGGTTCTGAAAGGTGTGATGACAGGGTTGCAGGGATTTGAGTCAGCCATTTGTTTTTTGGTGATATGTAGACTTTGGGTTTATAGATATGGGAGGCCACATTACCTAGTCTTCTAGTTTTCTCCCGTAAGTCTAGTGGGTGGGGGTTGTTGAGTGATCTGGCTGAAATTTTAGGTTTTATGAGGTTGTAATACTTGATTGGGGAGATTGTGATGCAAGCTTGGGTCAGTGTAGGGGACAGGATTAATCACTGAGCCTAGATCGCCGATGTAGTTAATGGCTTTATCTGCCCGAGTTTTCAAGAACAGGGTTTTCCCCTCCAATTTAAATTTATGAATGTGCCACAGGGAGGCTAAGGTGGAGTCCATGAGCCGGTTGGGAAGTGTTTTATCAATGCGACGGAGAGCTGCTACAGTCTCTCCTATAATGGGGTATGAGTGGGGAATGGGTAGATTTTTGATGTTTTGCATTGTTAAGGTCGCTGTTAGTGGAAAGGGGTCTACTACGTGTTTTTCCATTTGCAGCCATAGGGGTAGAGAAAACAATAGAGTGCTTGAACCATCAGTAACCTTGTGCTGCCTAGGAATGATTGTGGGGATCTGTGGGAGTCAGGCAGGTCCAGACCCCCTTTAGTTTTGCTTAATTTTAGAGTAGGCCCACTATTCTGGCTCTCTTTCCTTGCCATATAAATTTTGTAATAGCCTTATCTGCGGAGTTGAAGAATTGAAAGGATAGATTTATGGGTAGCATGTATGAGATGAAGTTGATAAGTGTCGCAATCATTCTTATCGTGTCTATTCCGCTCCCACCAAGTTAACGATTTAGGGGACCATGATGCTAAAAGGTAATTGATTTTGGAGAAAGTGTTATTTTCATGAATAAATATGGTTTCCTAGAGGTCCTTTCCAAACCATATACTGAGTTATTAAAGAGCATCCGATTGCCATTTCAGGCCTTACGCGCCCAGGATGGTGGGTCTGCAGTGAATGTTCTAAGGGAATATTTCTGTTTAAGAGCGGTTTAGGGAGTATCCAGATATTTTTGAGTAGTTCTTGATTGAGGACATGATGAGCGGTATGGCTTTGTTGGTGTCTTCAGTGAAAATCAAGAAGTCGTCAGCATAGGCCGCGACCAGTTGTCTGCCCAATTAGAATTGGATACCCGTAATGTTATTATTGGCTTTTAGGAGTAATAACAGGGGTTCTATTGCTAGTAAAAATTGGAGAGTGGAGAGGGGAGAACCCTGTTGTGTGCCTTGCTTTAGACGGACTGACTTGGATAGGCAGCCGTTTCTTTTGACCTTTGCGGATAAGGAGGCATAATATGCCATCGTCATGCAGATAAAATTCTCACCAAGGTTGAATTTATGTAAAGTTTCAAGGAGGAAAACCCAAGACACTTTGTCAAAGGCTTTTTCAGCGTTGAGTGCCTAAGCCATGGCAGGTGAGGGTACAAGGCGGGCTTTTATGGGCGTGGCAGAAGACGCGGCTATTATCCTCTGCTAGCCTGCCTTTCAGGAAGCCTGTTTGGCATGGGGCAATCAGGTTTTGGAGTATCTTGTCCAATTTTTGCGCCAGATTTTGCAGCCAATATTGATTAGTGAGATTGGTCTCTCTCCCTTCTTTTGCGATCACCACTATTGTGGCCTTAGTTGCAGAGCCAGTAACACTGATTCTCACTGTGAATGAGTGCAATAGGGAAAGGAGCGGTTTAGTAAGGATCGAGGTGAGTGGTTTGTAAAAGGATACGGTATATCCATCGGTACCCGTGTCTTGCCGGATGTCAGAGACTTAATAGCGACAAGTATCTCTTCAGGAGAGATTGGATCATTGAGAAGGGCCCTGTCCGAGGGGGCGGCAGAGAGGAGAGAGCAGGAGTCCAGGTATGATTTGCACTCGAGTGGATCTATATAATTTTTTGCTGTGTAGAGGTTGGCGTATAAATTGTGGAAAGCTTCTGGGATCTTGTGGTATGTCACTGTAAGTCCTAAATCGTTTCTAATGGCAGTGGTTACACTTTTATTTTTAGAGTATTTTAAGTAGCTCTCCTGTGCTTAATCAGTCTCATTTCTAGATGTAAGTTTTTCCGCATTGGTCTTTCCTATCCATTTCTGCGCACGGGTGCTTAATATTTGGTTGAATTCATATTGGACTTTATGCAGTTAGGTATATCTTTAGACCCCACAGAATCTCTTATTGATTTATTCAGGGAGCTGATTTCAAACTCAAGAGACACCAGGCCTTCATTGAGGGGCTTATTTCATTCTAGCGGCTATGGATAGTAAGGTACCCCTTAGAGTTACCTTCAGTTATCCCATCTGACTATCTCTAAAGTGTAGTCCTCTTTGTTCTCCATAATGAACTTCTGTAACGTGTCAGTGATATAGGGTTTAGAGGATACATCCTCTATGATTGTATTATTGAAGCGCCATCATTTGGGGGGGGTTGGTAAGTCTATAATCAAGAGCTCGAGTGAGATGCATGCATGGTCGCTAATTGGAGTAGGTTGCATTTTAGGTTTTAGAGCGGTCGGAATTAGAGATTTATCTATGAGGATATAGGTGATTCTAGTGAAGGTACGGTGTGTTGGTGAGTAAAAGGTGTAGTCACAGCCTTTGGGTTACATAGTCTCCAAATGTCAGAGAGATTGATATTCTTGCAGCAGAGCCTCATTTGGTCGTGAGACCTACTGCCTAGGAACAAATGGGCCAATAACCTGTCAAGGACGCCATCTATTGTGAGATTGAAGTCCTCCCGATTATGGTTCAACATTTTCAGGTAATTCTGAAATGCGTTTATCTAGAACTTAGTGTTATTGTTAGGTGCATAAATGGGATCACTGACAAAATATTGAAGGTCAAAAAATCGACCTACAAAAATATCGGAGCAAAAATATCGATGTCAAGAATATCGACATCCTATCTACAACATGGTAAGTACAAAAATATCGAAAATAAAATATAGAATGTCAAAAATATCGTTTTTAAAGATATAGGGTATTTTTTGATTAAAAAAAAAAGTAAAATAAACCAAATAATACTTATAAATAAAATAAACATAATCAAATATATTTTATAATGTTTAAAATTAATAATTAATATATATAATTTCATAAAACATTAATTAAACATATACATATAATATATAATATATACTTACTTAATCAGTTTTAATAATTGTTTTAATAACTTATAAATTATTAAAAATTATTATAAATTACAAATACATCATACACATAAAACAATAACATGAATAAAAATTAAATAATTATATATAACACATTTAAAAAATTACGTTTAATTTGAATATTGTTAAAATTGATTATATATTACATTAGCTAAAATAATACAAAAAATATTAAATAGCACAGGCGATAAAACTACTACTCCAGCTCCAAAAAAAAAACAACAGTAAGGAAAATGTTGGATAGCGTAGGGGGAAAAATTACTATTCCAACTCCAGAGAGTGCAACAGTAGAGAAAGTGTTGGATAGCGTAGGGGTAAAAATTACTATTCAAACTCCAGAGAGTGCAACAGTAGGGAAAGTGTTGGATAGCGTAGGGGTAAAAATTACTATTCCCACTCCAGAGAGTGCAACAGTAGGGAAAGTGTTGGATAGAGTAGGGGTAAAAATTACTATTCCAACTCCACAGAGTGCAACAGTAGGGAAAGTGTTGGATAGCGTAAGGGTCAAAATTACTATTCCAACTCCAGAGAGTGCAACAGTACAGAAAGTGCTGGATAGCGTAGGGATAACAATTACTATTCCAACTCCAGAGAGTGCAACAGTAGGGAAAGTGTTGGATAGCATAGAAGTTAAAAATAACATACTTATAAATAAGATAATTATTTAAAATAATTAGTGATTTAATTATTAAATAACTCAAAATTATTTACAAATACCAATAAATAATTATTACAAACATAATTACCAATTAATAATTAATTAACAATAAATTATTAATAAATACCAATAAAGAATAATTAATAAATATTAATTACCACATATTAAATATTTAACTACAATATTTTTCATACCCAAAAACATATGAATTATTAAAAAGTAATTACCAGTTAAAAAATATTGAACAATTAACAAAAATTATACCACAAAATAATAATGAAACATTAATTACCAATTAATAATTACTTATTCATATATTAATTAGAAATATCAATACATAGGTGCCGATTCGGATCCTGGAAAAATTTCCATATGAATCGCATTGGGTAAATTCCCCGACACGTCCTGGGGTCGGAAAAGGTGTCCGACATGTCCCCGGACATTTTTACGTACGAATCTGAAAACTGAAGTCCGAGCGCGCAAGTACGATTCGTACTGTCCGTCCGATTTTACAACCGTATGGTAAAAAGACCGTCCGGAGCGAACTCCTATAGCAACCATGGAGACGTCCAAACAGGTGCCCGGTACGCGCCGAACACCCCCCCAGCCCCCCGTATGTACGCGCCGTCCCCCCCCAGCTCCCCGTATGTACGCGCCGTCCCCCCCCAGCCCCGCGGATGGACGCGCCGTACCACCCCCAGCCCCCCGTATGTACGCGCCATCCCCCCAGCCCCCTGTATGTACGCGCGCGTAGCGCTGGGGGTCTGCACCGTACCTACGGGGGTGGGGGTCCGCACCGTACATACACGGGTGGGGGTACGCGCCGTACATACACGGGTGGGGGTCCGCACCGTACATACACGGTTGGGGGTACGTGCCGTACCTATGGGGGTGGGGGTACGTGCCATACATACACGGGTGGGGGTCCGCACCGTACATACACGGGTGGGGGTGGGGGTATGCGCCGTACATACACGGTTGGGGGTACGCGCCGTACATACACGGATGGGGGTCCGCACCGTACATACACGGGTGGGGGTCCGCACCGGACATACACGGAGGGGGGCTGGGGGTACGGCGCGTACATTCAGGGGGCTGGGGGGGGACGGCGCATACATACGGGAGGCTGGGAGGGTACGGCGCGTACATACGGGGGCTGGGGGGTACGGCACGTCCATCCGCGGGGCTGGGGGGGACGGCGCGTACATACGGGGGGCTTGGGGGGACGGCGCATACATACGGGGGGCTGGGGGGGACGGCACGCACATACGGGGGGCTGGGGGGACGGCGCGTACATACGGGGGGCTGGGGGGGGTACGGCACGTACATACAGGGGGCTGGGGGGTGACGGCGCATACATACGGGGGCTGGGGGGGTACAGCGCGTCCATCCGCGGTGCTGGGGGGGACGGCGCGTACATACGGGGGGCTGGGGGGGGACGGCACGTACATACGGGGGGCTGGGGGGGTTCCGGGCCCCCAATTCCGCTCGCATCGCGGCGTACTTCGCTTTTCCGGCACTTTTTGGGTGCCGTAAAAATATTGCCGTCCGGACTGCTGTCGGTTCGAATCGTACTTCCTGGTTCGTGAAACGCAGCCTGAATGCGTCCCGACGTCACGTCGGCGCTTTCCCGGATCATATTTGTATGTATATTTTCGTCGGTCGGTGTTTTTTACGATTCGTACGGAAATGGTGTTTCCGTGCGATTCGTACTTACATGTTTGTAATGTTTTTTTCCCGGGTACGAGTCAGACCGAGAAAACGCCCCGACCGACGGTTCGTACCTGGTTTTTCCAGGATCGGAATCGGCACCTTCATATTTAATCATATTTAATTCACAATTAATGATTGATCAACAACAAATTATTTTTCATAACCAAAATTTCATAATGTAAAATATTTACCAATTAATAATTAATGTCCAATTAATTAATTATCAACACCCAACAACAGATTTAATAATTACTTAATAAGATTTCAATTACTTCCAAGACTATTCCCCTATAAACGCACAACACACTCCAATAATAAAATAATACACTTAACATAATTATCAATTAATCAATTAATAAAAACTAATTACCAATTAATAAAAATTAATTACCAATTAATACTTAATTAACAATAATATACTTATCAATACCAATAAATGAAAATAAATTATTACTTAATTACAATTAAATTACTTCCCACCCTATTCCCCTATAAACCCACAACCTGCTACAGAACTTAAACGCAAAAATTAATTAAAATTAATTTATAATTCCCAAAAATGTATAATTAATTTCATATAATTAAATTACTTCCCACCCTATTCCCCTATAAACCCACAACCCCCTACAGTACTAAAACACAATATTGACTTAAAAAACCATTATTAACATATAAAAATTGTATACATATATTTTAAAACCAGTAAAACACTTAACAAAAAACATATAACACATGCATATTAAATACATAAATAAATACATAACAATATTATAAATATCGATATTAGTAACATCAATATTAGTAACATCGATATATTTGATATCGATATTACTAAATACGATATTACTAACATCGATATAAAAATACTTACCTTAGGGTCGATATTCTGTCCATAGATATTATTGACATCGATATTCTGTCCCTTCGATATTTAAAACTCGATATTAGTGTAGGTCGAAATTTTATTTTCGATATTTTGACTGCTTACCGCATAAATGTTTATCACTGCCAACTCATTGCTGCCCACTGAAATCCTAGTGATTAGCCAGCAACCCTGGCTGTCTTGTTGGTGAGATTAAGGTGAAAACCCGTTTTTTGGGTGATGGCGGGGGAGATTAGGCTGTCAGCAACTCAGGGGCAGTAGAATCTGGTATCTTTGGAAGACTCAATGTGAGTTTCCTGTAGTAGGATAACATCTCCTTTAAATTTATTACAGTAATTGGTTAACTTTTTCCTTTCGACCAGGTGGGAGAGATCCTTGGTGATCAAAGAGAGGATTCTATTATCATTCAAAGTAAATTGTTAGAAAGCAGGAGGCTAGATAATAGTTGAAATCTTGGTTTAGGAAATGGAAGTCTGATCTTAATTTGCAGTGTGATGCAGAACATTACGTTACCAGTGTATATGGGAGAATAAAAGTTGTAACTCCGCTTTGCAGAGAATTGTGCAGATTGAAACATAGGCTAATAGACTGTGTAGGAGTCGAGGTGGTTGTATTGCAGACCAACTCATAGGCAAGTTCAGTTCCTTAAGTTTGTCAAAGAGATATGGGGTAGTAGGTAGACGGGAGGAGGGAGACGAAAAAGATAGGAAGAGAATAGAAAAAATAGGAAGAACGGGCCTGGACCAAGTAAAATCCAAAACCCAGACCCACCCAACTCCCACCCCATGAAATGTGGGACTACCACATTTCCCTACCCTGGTTAGAATTGGGAAGATGAGGGCCACGAAGGGCCTAAGCTGAGGCAGTGGCATGCTGTTCCATCCAGGAGATGTATACAATTTGGGACTGAACGATTCAAATAACATGTGCTCCATAAACTGACAGGTGCAGCAGATCGCAGCAGAGAAGACCAAAATGTGTAACAATCTGCACTGTATGTGGGGTGATAGCTAGGCACCTTGTGAGTAACAGTCCTCCTTGTTGAGAAAGGACCAGGTATGGCATAGAGAGGTTTAGACAGTAGTGAATTAGGTAATAGTCAGGAGTAGTGTGATGATGCTTGTGCTAATGAGTGTAATGAGCGAAACAATGTTAGTCACACTGGTGGGGAAAGTAGGGGAAGAAGCATTAGTCATGGAAATTGGGAGGTTGACCTATGTGTTGACTTTTTGTTATAGTTAGGGAGGTTGAGTGGGAGAGTAGATTCCATTAAAGTGAAATAAGTAGAGATTGCAGAGAAAGTACTAGGTGTAAGTCGCCATAGGGTGGTAGTAACCCGTCCAAATAAAGAATGATTAGGTTTCCATGCCCATTTGAGTGTGAGTCTCCAAGAAGGCTTGTAGATTCTCCAGGGTGCAGAAGATTTGGGATTTGCCTTTAAATTGTATGTGGAATCTAGCAGGGCCAATGAAGGAGAAGGGGATATTTTACTCCCTCAGGCTTTGGTGGAGGCTTAGGAATCCCTTTCTTGTTGCAACAGTTTTGTTTGAGTAATATTGGGCTAGAGTGATTTGAGTGCCATTCCATACTACCTGTTGAATTTTCCTAATGTGAGTTAGGATTGCTTCTGTGTGGCAGTAATGAAGTGGTTTGAAGACTACTGGCCTTGGTCAAGTGGAGGATCCCTGTGATGTGTTTGTTAGTGGGTCAGAAAGGATCCTATGGGCATGTTTGATTTCAAAGTATTTATCAAATGTGATGCCTAGAGTAAGAGGGATCCAGGATTCAAGAAACTCCACACAAGAATTGGCATACTTTTCAACATTTTCAGGCAAGCCAAAGATGTGGAGGTTTCCTCTGCGATTACGATTTTCCAGTTCAGATACCTCTCTAGCCAATGTCTTCATTGAGCGAAAGGAGTGGTCTAAGCATTTTGTATTAGAATTGGTCGAGTTGTAGAAGTGGACCTCAGCTAGGCCTACCAGTGCAAGGGGTTCACCCTTCTCTGCACAGAGTCCTCAGACCAATAGGAAGAAGTTGGCACAGAAACTGGAATAGAAAATACAAAGTTTAATAAACCTCATGATGTGGAACTACATTCACACAGCACCCTTCGGTATTGAATGAAGTAGCACACCGAACAGAAGGAACATGGTCCTTTTATACCCACACAGGGGCTCAAAAGAGGGCGGTACAAGTACAGGAGGTTTTATGTACATATAAGGTCATATAGAAATGCGCAGTCGACAAGTAGGAGGAGTTAACAGTTTGCCAATGCTAGTAAACACATCCTGACAGTTACATACTACTAACAGCTGCAAGGACAGCTGCAAACTCAATTGGGCATGTGCGAAGGTGGAAGATGCTAAATATAGTTCGTTTCTAGGCAGATTACAAGAGCAGTCAACACTGAGGGAGGACAGAGCACATGGTGAGCACGTGGCAGCACATGGCAAACAAAATGCTGCCAGAAATACAAAATGGATTCCACAAAATGGACAAGATAGCCTCTAAATACAAGATGGATTCCGCTAATGCTAACCCAATCGCTGCCAATTTACAATAGACGACCCTTTTAGCATTCGCTGAAGACATTCGTTCCTCAGGGGTAATCTAAATATGCATCCCGTACATCTATTAGCATTATTTCGGCCACCTCTTTATTCAACATTTGTTGGGCTTTTGTTTCTGCAACATTCCTTTTGACAGGTATACAGACAGAGATGCAAATGCAGCAAAGCATTGGATCACATTGGATACATACACAGCATGTAAAAAGTATCATAATCATTACACACAGGATAGTCAGTAGCTTCCAGCCCCAAGCAGAAACAAGAGTCCAAAACCATCCAGCAAAAGTCCAAGTACCTGTCTCTGGATGAATTTCTGCAGCAATCTTATGCAGTTTTGATATTGCGTCATATACTGAAGGTGAGTGATCTGGTATGAATACGCAACAGCTGCTACAGATGATGCGACATGCACCACCTCGATCAGCCAGAACCACATCTAGAACCATTCGGTACTGGAGAACTACAATCCTTGCAATTTGCAGCTCCTCCGTAATGTTCCCAAGTGCCATAGCTGTCTGATTGGTAACAGCTTCCACAACTCTAGTCAATCGTCTTATTTTCCTACTGTTTAATGCAGCACCCATAAAGAAGAACAAACCTAAATTAAAATCGACATATTGTTGCAGAGTGGTATCAGTTTGGTCTACTTCATCAGCACTTATTGTCCTTTTGTATCTATTGCTAGAGATATCGTCGAATAATTTAAGGTCCCGGTGGTATGATGCAGGTGCCAGAAACACAGGGGGCAATAGAAAGGACACATAGCACACACCTGACCACCCAGCAGGTAGTTGATAATATCCGTGGCTACCACAGATAAAGTGAGTATTATGTGAGGCTATAAAACTGCTGTTATTTACACCTTCAATAGTCAAAATTACAGTACATTCGCTTTTCCCCACTGGAATTCTCCCAATACTGCTTATACATAGATCTGCTTTAGCTCTAGTAACAGAAATCACAAATTGTTCATTACTGGTAAAAGTTCTCATATTTGTGAAGACATATGGTGTTGAAATATTGTCCAGTTGATACTCTTCCCATTCCCATTTGGTCCCTTTGGCTTGAGGATAACCATCTTTATCTTGGTAGCATACTTTATTAAGGCGAAAAAGAAGACCACCTACTGTACGTCTTCCAGATGCAAACAAAAGCGCATACCAAGCTTGACAAGAACCATTATGAGAAAAGGGAAGAGGAATAAAAGGCGTTCCTCCTTTCTTTTGATGTACAGGTATCATCCCACACACCCAACAGTTGGTAGTATTTGTGGCATTATGAGTATGATGCATTATCTGGATAAAGGTATTATTTAAGTAGGATTGTCGGTGCTTCTGCTCATGGTGGGGAAGCGTAAAGTAGTGGTGTTCAACTGATACTGGAGTAGTGGCGATCAAAAGCTCTCGAGCAGGAGCCACTTTCTCAACAAACCAGGTTATTACTGCTACAGCCACCATAGCAACAACAAACCCTATAGCACAAATGATCTTTCTCTTTGCAACAGTTGATCTCATTGTGGACATGATCAGTTTGTCGTTGAAAACAATAGTTGGAGCTCTTATCGCTGGGCAGCCGTTGGTTTCTTCACCGAGGGTCAAGACGGGTGTCGCTACACTATACAAGACTGATCCCCCCCTTGCCACATCGGCATTCCGTTTCACTAACCCAGGGCGGTTGCTCAACCAGTCTATTTCGACGATGCAGGCTCTTTCCGTTGTCTCAGTTGGTATCGGGATACTCCAGGAATCGTGTGGTCTGGGAAGACTTCCTCAGGTTCGTCAGGTGATATGGCTTGGCCTCTCTCTGTATACAGGATGTCCCGATGGTCGATCAAGGCAGCAGGATCCACCAAGGTAGACGGCACTTTCCTGCAGTGGGTGGAGTGCACCCAGTTCCTCCTGTTCATCACTCGGACCGCAGTTCTCCTTGAAAGGAGCACCTGCTCCGGGCCGCGCCACCTCGGTTCCAAGCTGCTCGACCTCTGGAATGATCAGATTATCACCTGGTCTCCAGGTCGAAGTCCATGGCCTTCACCTGTAGACCTATCAGGAAGAGCTTCTCAAACCTGTTGATGAATAGAAATCAAACTGTCAGTCAATTGTGTTAGGTAGTCACTCATCAACACACATGGTACATCATGTATGGGACGTGGTTTAGGAATTCCCCAAATGTTCATAGGCCTTCCAAACACCACTTCATATGGTGTAAGACCAGATCGCGAATGTGGCACTGATCTAATGGACAACAGTGCCAAAGGTAATGCGTCTGGCCAATTCAAGGATGTGGAAGCCAGTATTTTAGCCAGTTTCAATTTAAGTGTGGCTTTATACCTTTCCACTAGCCCTGCTGATTGTGGATGGAAAGCAGCATGAAATTCTGCTTCATCCCTAATCCCTTCAGGACATATTTGACAACTTGCACAATAAAATGGGGTCCGTTATCACTCCATAAAAGTTTACAAACACCAAATCTAGGGAAGAATTCCTTCAAAAGTACCTTTGCTGTAGTGAGAGCTGTATTGTCCTTCGTAGGGTATGCCTCTATCCATTTCCTGAAGGCACATACCACTACCAAAACATACTTTAAGTTGTTACAGCGCTCAAGCTGGATGTAATCCATTTGCAAAACTTCAAAAGGTGCGGTTGGCGTAGCAAACCCTCCTATAGGAGTTCGTGTCCCTTTACCAGGATTATGCTGAAGACAAATCAGACATGACTGCACTATCTTTTTAGCTGTGCCGGCAATTTCTGGATGCTCCCAAACTTCCCTGAGCAATTTCGTTATCGAGGAGGCTCCAACATGTGCCGGCCCATGTGCAATATGAATCATAGGTTGTAAATAGGCTGTAGGCAATCTCCACTTGCTCATCTCTTTATTCCTCCAACAGACCTCATTGTCCAATGTTCCCTCCTTAGACCATTGCTCAATTTCTTCTGCAGAAGCAGATCTCTGCATATCTAGCACTTCCTGTCTGGTATCATGCCAGCTTTCAGCCTGTGACTTCACTACGTACATAGACGTGGTGCTTTGCTGCATGGCAGTTTCACGGGCTGTTTGGTCTGCAAAAGCATTGCCTTGTCCTATCTTATCAATTACTTTCTTATGTGCGCTACATTTAACAATTGCTATTCTCTTTGGGTATGTTAAAGCAGTCAAGAGATTATGTACTAATTCTCCATGCATTATTTGCATCCCGTGGGATGTAAGAAAGCCCCTCTCGTTCCAGAGTAGCCCAAAATCATGAGCCACTCCGAAAGCATAGTGGCTATCTGTATAAATGTTCACAGATAAGTCAGTACTAAGTTCACACGCTCATGTCAAAGCTATTAGCTCAGCTGCCTGAGCTGACTTCTGTGGAATACGAGCTGTCTCAACTACCATCTGAAGTGTTGTAATTGCATATGCAGGTGACATTGTACCATCTGGTAACTTCAAACAGGACCCATCAACCCATAGTTCCCCATCAACACTTGAAAGGGGCATGTCTTGCAAATCGACACGACCCTTTGTCTGTTCCTCAGTAAGGAATATACAATCATGAGACTCCTGTGACTGAGACTGAGTCACCGGGTATGGGAACAAAGTGGCTGGGTTTAGTGTCGTACATCTCTTCAGTGTAATGTCAATTTGTATCCTGTCAGACGAGCACTAGTTAAATGCTGCATCTTCGTCTGATTTAAAAGGGCATCAACCGCATGGGGTACTAGCACCAACAGCTTATGTGACAAAACTATCCCTTCACTCTGACGTATTGACACAGCTGTTGCTGCAACTGAACGGAAGCATCCAGGTAACGCACGAGCAACAGGATCAAGTACTGCTGAAAAATATGCACAGGGACGCTGTTTGTCACTGTGTTTCTGCACTAAAACTGACAATGCGCATCCATCTTTCTCATGTACATAGAGAGTAAAAGGCTTCGTATAATCTGGAGTACCTAACACTGGTGCTGAACAAAGAGCTTGTCGTAACTGTCGGAAAGCAGTCTCACATTCATCTGTCCGTGGGAGGGGCATTGGAGTATCTTTAGTCAAAAGTGCTAGCAAGGGTTTAACAATGTGTGAAAAACCTAATATACATTGCCTACAAAAAGAAGTAAGACCAATGAATGCACGGACATCTTTCTGAGTACGGGGCACTGGTGTGTCTAAAATAGCTTGAATGCGATCTGGTGTGAGTGCACGTCGCTCCTTAGACAGAAGGCGACCTAAGTAGGTTACCTTCGGTCTACAATATTGCAATTTCTTTCGTGACACTTTGTGATGATGGGAAGCAAGAAAAGAAAGCAAGGACAAAGTACATTTTTCACACTGTTCAGGGGTATCGGCTGACAACAAGATGTCATCGACATAATGTATGAGAGCCACACCTTCAGGCAAAATGAAAGAATCAAGTTGTCTTTATAATGCTTGACTGTAAATACTAGGACTCTCAGTATAGCCTTGAGGAACTCTACAAAATCTATACGATCGATTATTCAAAGTGAAACCGAACAAATATCGGCTATCAGGATGAATAGGGATCGAAAAGAAAGCATTCTTCAAGTCTATCACAGAGAATGTAGTTGCTGTCGGAGGAACCAAAGTAAGAAGTGTCGTTATGTCAGAAACCACAGGGTATTGTGGTACTACAATCTTGTTTACTTCTTGCAAATCAATAATCAATCGGTAAATCCTAGTGTCAGTATCTTTTTTCACAATAGGAAGAATCGGACTGTTACAAACATTGTAAGGAACTTCCTCAACAACCCCCACTTCAATGAGATCATGGACAATACGTATGAGTGCTTCTTCGCCTTCCTGTGAAATTTTGTATTGAGGCAAACGTGGCAGCACAGCGCCCTCCTTGACACTAATATGTACTGGTGGAATAACCATTTGCCCTACATCAGTGTCTGAAGTAGCCCACAAAGTACTAGGGAGTGAAGCTAATGCAATATCCTCTTTAACAAGACAAGCTCTCTCCGTCACAGGATGGTTGTCATTCAAGATAACACGCACACCTTCTGGAGAACATCGTATCGTAGCCCTGAAATACTTGAGCATATCAAGACCCACAATATTGTCTGGTGTATTCGGGGAAAGCAAAAATGGACATGGAGCAGTAAATGTATCCACATGGAATGCAAGTGGTTGTGACAGTGGGCTAAGGGAAGGGGTTCCATCGAAACCTATCGATGTAATGGTTAAGGCCTTGGAACCAATTGTTTAGACAAGTTGCTACGAGTAGCTCCTGTATCAACCAGAAACTGATCAGTAGAACCCAAAAC
The DNA here is from genome assembly GCF_964204655.1 of Triturus cristatus. Taxonomy (NCBI): domain Eukaryota; kingdom Metazoa; phylum Chordata; class Amphibia; order Caudata; family Salamandridae; genus Triturus; species Triturus cristatus. The sequence continues at coordinate 728,758,437 of NC_140587.1, read as the reverse complement.
ATGTGCTGTAATATAGGGACCCCTCTGATTTACTGGAACTTCAACTGATTCCTTACCCCATCCAAGGCAATCCTATGCATAAGCAGATTCTTGAAAATCAGACGGCACATAGTCGGACATTTGATATTGATTCCTTCTATCAAAAGTGTTAAACCCATCCTGCCCACGTATATTCGCATCAAACCTAGCACGATCACCTATGCTTCCTCTAGGCCCTGAATATCCTGAACGATTTCTCATTAGTCCCCGACCACGTGGACACTGCTGAGCACACAGTGCTGGACAATCGGAAGCCCAATGCCCAAATTTCTTACAGTACGCGCTCTGGTCAACAGACAAATTCGAACGAGTATAAGAAGGGAAAGACGAACCATAAGATCCACGTCCACCTCTATCACTACCTCTAAAAGGCAGACCATAAGCCTGAGCCAACATAACCTTCGTTTTTAATTATTTCGTCTTCTTATCCTCATTACCCTTTGCTTCTAATTCCTGGCGTTCATAATACTGAGCCATAGTCAAGAGATAAACCGGAGAAGAGGTAGTCCATGAACTCTCACTGGCTTTTAGGCGACTAGCTATTCCTGGCAACAGGTTTGCGACATATTTATCGACAAACAGATGTCTGCCCATGTCATCTGTCAATGACTGGCCACTGATATCGTGGAATGCTGCTTCAAAGCGTGAAAAGAAATCAGAGACCAATTGATCTGCCTTTTGCTTACAAGACGCTAAAACTGTCCAATCTATCTTTTTAGGGGGAATAATCGTTTTTAACTTAATTAATATAGCTGCGGGAAGATCTAAAATTAACCGACATGGCTTCTGTGCGGGTTTCCTTTCTGCATACATTTGTTCTAAGTCTTTCCATAACGCCCCAAAAGCTGCATGATCATCAATTTTACGAACAGTTCTCCACATATCCTGCGGTAATATCAATCCGAAAAATAAATCAATATCAGGCAAAGTCATAGTACAAGAGCTAATAGCACCCTCAACTTCCTCATAAAAAGTGGCTGGATTTTTCCGCGGATCAGGTAATGCAGATTTAAGTGCCATGACATCCGTCCTATTCCAAGGAGTGTAAACCCAATTATAAATAAAATAACCCTTTGCATCAACAAAAGCCTTATCATCACTTGTACCCTGTCCTTTAGGAGGAACATACAAAGGCGCGGCCTCCCGCATAGGTTTCGCATGAACTATCATAGTCTTATCTGTTCCGAAGATAGAAGCTTGTGCCATGCCGGTCTGAAATGTCTGTGCAGCTACGTCTGCAACCTTTTCTCCTCTCGCAAACGGACTGCATCAACACACAGTTTAACCAAACGCCTGATTGTATCAGTCACCTGGGAGAAAACAAAAAGACCATCACGCATTTGCTTACAATTATCTGCTACATCTCCGGGCTCTAACTCCTCAGAATATTTCCTAAACAGCTTAAGGACCTCTGCGGCGAACACCTCAGTAAAATACAGATGCTCCCTTTCCTGCCACCCTTTCATACTACCTAGAAGTTCAGAGGCGGGGGCAGTGCCACGAACTGCTTTACGAGCAGCAGATCTAAGCTGGGAGGCACGCTCAGCGGTCAACATAGAACGAGTTTCTCGTGCCTTGTGTTCTTCCGAACCGGAGTCCTCATCTGACTCATGAAGGGCAGAAGGAACAGTATACGGAGGTGTCTGTGCAGCTACGTCTGCAACCTTTTCTCCTCTCGCAAACGGACTGCATCAACACACAGTTTAACCAAACGCCTGATTGTATCAGTCACCTGGGAGAAAACAAAAAGACCATCACGCATTTGCTTACAATTATCTGCTACATCTCCGGGCTCTAACTCCTCAGAATATTTCCTAAACAGCTTAAGGACCTCTGCGGCGAACACCTCAGTAAAATACAGATGCTCCCTTTCCTGCCACCCTTTCATACTACCTAGAAGTTCAGAGGCGGGGGCAGTGCCACGAACTGCTTTACGAGCAGCAGATCTAAGCTGGGAGGCACGCTCAGCGGTCAACATAGAACGAGTTTCTCGTGCCTTGTGTTCTTCCGAACCGGAGTCCTCATCTGACTCATGAAGGGCAGAAGGAACAGTATACGGAGGTGGAGGACGATGTAATAATAAGAAATCATCTTGTGGTTTATTAAGTATAGGATAAAGGGGCCGTCGAACAGTGTATTGGCCAGTTACCTGTAAATTGCGCTCCCTATCTTCTCTCTCTTTCAACTCTTTTATTTCTTTGGTTTTCAACTCTAATCCTTTCGCATAAATGTTCTTTCGCTGTTCTTTTTCAATCAAGGCTTGCTCACGCTTCATTCGTTTACGCACTTCTTTCTCCCACATTTGTACACAGTCAAACATATCTTGCCTAGTCTTTCGCTTAAACATACATTGTTCCACGTACTCAATCTTTCATAAATCAAATGACCCATGCATAGGCCAATGCAACTCAGGATCCTTACGAGTGTATTTATTCCATAATGTGCTGTACATTATAGAAGAAAGACCATACTTAAAATACATATCCCTATTAGGCGTCCCCTCCGGGGATGCCGGTTGTGCTTCATCGAGTCTCAAATTGGTACCACTACAAAAGCAACACATCCTACGAAGTGTGCTAAAAACAGGCATGCCAAAAATAGTGCAGAATATGGAGTATTATAATCAAAGTAGCACTTAATGTACCTTTAGTACGATGTGCCGTTCAAATCAATTCAGATAGAGAAAATTCTCCTCATTACCTGCCTATATAAATTGCAATTTATATATGAATCACATAGAAATCCAAGTTGGCCAACACAAATTCCAAAATACAAAAGCCGCAGTAAGTGTTACTAAACTACCTTACCAATCCCAGGCATAAAAACCAACAGCAAGTGCAGCAAAACGACTCTTACCAATCACTTGGTGTCCAGGTTCCAACTGCCAAGTTCTAAAATCGACCAAATGGTCACTGCACGGCGAATCAACAGAAGACATCTCAGTCGGGGACCGGCACCACCTGGATGGTCAGATCAGAAAGAAAGGAAAAACGCCGTAGTTGCCAAGACTCCGGGCTCATCGGGAAGCGATCGCATCCAGAGCGAGATTCCAATCCTTCATTGTGACCAATCCTTTGGGCATCCGAGTCGCCGATGAGCCCCGTGTTGGGCGCCAATTTGTAGAAGTGGACCTCAGCTAGGCCTACCAGTGCAAGGGGTTCGCCCTTCTCTGCACAGAGTCCTCAGACCAATAGGAAGAAGTTGGCAAAGAAACTGGAATAGAAAATACAAAGTTTAATAAACCTCATGAGGTGGAACTACATTCACACAGCACCCTTCGGTATTGAATGAAGTAGCACACCGAACAGAAGAAACATGGTCCTTTTATACCCACACAGGGGCTCAAAAGAGGGCGGTACAAGTACAGGAGAAGATTTTATGTACATATAAGGTCATATAGAAATGCACAGTCGACAAGTAGGAGGAGTTAACAGTTCGCCAATGCTAGTAAACACATCCTGACAGTTACATACTACTCCAGTACAACAAGTGAGAGGAGGGTCTGAGGGAAAATAATTTAAAGACCTGCCCAAGTCCAAATCCCCTGTTCCAAACTAAAGCAACTACATAAAAGGGACTGGGGGTCTACAAGAAAGCACAGTAAGTGATGTATATGCTGATGGATGGTCTTCTTTTATCCCTGGCAATCCGAGTTGAGCATGATTTCCATCAAATTGTATCATGTAATAGAGCTAAATTGTCAAGCCCTGTAGGTCATTATTATCACGTGGTAATCTGCCACATCCATGAGGGTGACCTTTAGATCATAAGGGTCCCCTCCGTGGCGAGCTCATACGCTCTGCGTGGATGCCATTCCCCACCGAGGCAAACAATTAATGCCACAATGTGTGCAAAAAAACATAGAAAAAACTGTGAAAAAAACTATGTAATGCAGTGCAGTGAAATATAAAAAGGTTATGTGAAAAGATGTTTTGACAATATCTCTTTCCTCACACCTAGTAAAACCATAAGGAGTTAACTCAAGCTCCCGCTATTGATTCATAGTAGAAAACACTGTAACTCCTTATATATGGTCAACATGTTTCAGCCTAAACGGAAGTGATCCAGGCTTTCTTCAGGACCAAATCGCAGCTACTGCATATTAACCAAGCAACTTCTAAACACTATAATAAGAAGAACCATACAACCTCGCTTGGTGCGAAGCCTTCATTTGCAGGATGCAATCATCACCTACAAGAAGATAAATCAATTATCATACTTTGTGCTTATAAAGAAAAATAGAGACCAGCAGGCATAATATTATGTCCCAGATGGCTCTAATGTATTCGCTTACCCTGAGTGGTCAAGGCCCAAACCTCACCTCCCTGGAACCTTCCTCGGGTATAGATGAGGCCCCGCTCTGTAATGAAAGAGGGGAGAACAAAAGGGGAAGGGCTCTTCAACCAGCACCAAACCTTCAACAACCAAAGAAAACCCTATCCGAAGTATAGAGTCCAACCAGATTATATATCAATCACACTTCACTCCCTTAAACTCTTTAAAACAAAAAGACCTGCCAGATGTCAAAGACCTGTTTAGATCGTAGGGTATTTATATCCAAGATGGTTACGACTCCGGTGCCTCCTTCCCTGAACTCGGCGGGAGTCCAGAGGTACCGACGGACAGGTTAGTGCATGCCTGAATGAGTGGAAGTAACATTATTACGTAGCGCCACGGAAATTAATCCTCTAGTTAGGGTCCCTTCATGTAGCGGTGTCGGAGCCCAAGTCAGGTGAGAACATATATTTGCTCACTGACGCCGGGCTTCTAATTGATAATTTTCTATGTTAGAATGAAGACGTTCTTCTCTTTCCTGTCCTGAAAAAGGGAATTATTCAGACTTAGGCTTAACAAATACCATGCTGATTTTGACTGATTGAATTTTTAATTGTGCTTTTGAGAACATTGAGCCACTAAATACTAACAGGTTAGCCATGAAGATTAAGAGACATATAGGAAGCACACAGCTAGTTGAGCCTGCGACTGTGTTTTCTTCTCACAATAGCAGTTCCTACGATCTAAACAGGTCTTTGACATCTGGCAGGTCTTTTTGTTTTAAAGAGTTTAAGGGAGTGAAGTGTGATTGATATATAATCTGGTTGGACTCTATACTTCGGATAGGGTTTTCTTTGGTTGTTGAAGGTTTGGTGCTGGTTGAAGAGCCCTTCCCCTTTTGTTCTCCCCTCTTTCATTACAGAGCGGGGCCTCATCTATACCCGAGGAAGGTTCCAGGGAGGTGAGGTTTGGGCCTTGACCACTCAGGGTAAGCGAATACATTAGAGCCATCTGGGACATAATATTATGCCTGCTGGTCTCTATTTTTCTTTATAAGCACAAAGTATGATAATTGATTTATCTTCTTGTAGGTGATGATTGCATCCTGCAAATGAAGGCTTCGCACCAAGCGAGGTTGTATGGTTCTTCTTATTATAGTGTTTAGAAGTTGCTTGGTTAATATGCAGTAGCTGCGATTTGGTCCTGAAGAAAGTCTGGATCACTTCCGTTTAGGCTGAAACATGTTGACCATATATAAGGAGTTACAGTGTTTTCTACTATGAATCAATAGCGGGAGCTTGAGTTAACTCCTTATGGTTTTACTAGGTGTGAGGAAAGAGATATTGTCAAAACATCTTTTCACATAACCTTTTTATATTTCACTGCACTGCATTACATAGTTTTTTTCACAGTTTTTTCTATGTTTTTTTGCACACATTGTGGCATTAATTGTTTGCCTCGGTGGGGAATGGCATCCACGCAGAGCGTATGAGCTCGCCACGGAGGGGACCCTTATGATCTAAAGGTCACCCTCATGGATGTGGCAGATTACCACGTGATAATAATGACCTACAGGGCTTGACAATTTAGCTCTATTACATGATACAATTTGATGGAAATCATGCTCAACTCGGATTGCCAGGGATAAAAGAAGACCATCCATCAGCATATCCATCACTTACTGTGCTTTCTTGTAGACCCCCAGTCCCTTTTATGTAGTTGCTTTAGTTACATACTACTAACAGCTGCAAGGACAGCTGCAAACTCAACTGGGCATGTGCGAAGGTGGAAGATGCTAAATATAGTTTGTTTCTAGGCAGATTACAAGAGCAGTCAACACTGAGGGAGGACAGAGCACATGGTGAGCACGTGGCAGCACATGGCAAACAAAATGGCTGCCAGAAATACAAAATGGATTCCACAAAATGGACAAGATAGCCTCTAAATACAAGATGGATTTCGCTAATGCTAACCCAATTGCTGGCAATTTACACCAGAGTCCTCCAAGTGGCTAAATCTATTTTCAGCTTCCATGAGTTTGTTGATGAGACCTTTCATAACGTCAAGCAGGGCTTGGATGTCTTGGCGCATGGCGTCAGTGCTGGCTTTTATTGCTTGCGTCAGTTCATGGAGCGTCTCCAAGCGATGGATGAAAACATCTATGCTATTAGACAGTTCAGAAGTCCAGAAGGGAATCCAGTTTCGAGCATTTGTGAGAGGTGTTGTTCTCCTTGTAGTCCCTCTGCTCTTTCCCTTTTTTGCCATCATTGAATTTTTATCTGGGCCTGCCGTTGAGGTACAAGTACTCCTTTTGTCTCCCTTTGTCTCTTTTTCTTATCCTTTTCGTATCTGTTCCTTTTTTGTCTCCTTTTGTTAACTTTCTCGCTAGTGTATGGTAGTGTTGGTGGTAGTTTTTTCTTATGTTTCCATTCATCTCTTTTTGGTTCCTTTTGTCTCCTTTTGGCACCTTTGTTCCCTTTTTTACATTTGTCATGTTTTGTCTCCTTTTAGACCCTTTTATCTTTTATCTTTCTATTGTCTTGCTCACATATGACTGTGTTGATAGCCATTGTTCTTTTATTACCCTTTTTTCTTTTTATGTCTCATTTGAAAACTTTGTCTCCATTGTCACCTTTTGGCTATACACTGGTGTTTGGCTGTATTTGTGGGATGGAGAATGTACCGGTAACAGGTATTGGGACAGAAACGCAGAGTAGTTTATAGTTTAAAATTCACTCATGTTCCTTTTCAGTCCAGCTTGACGATCTACTTCTGCAGTTGAAGTTTATCTGTGCAACCCATGTGTTTAAGATCCGACTGCCATTTTAGGGTCAGGCAAAGTGCAGTTCAAGTTAGGCCTTTGGCAGAATAGGCTTTTAGCAAATCGAACTTGGCCCAATGGGTCAGAGAAGGCAGATATATGGATAGCCTTCAGATTGAATACTTTCTGGAGCTCTTTGACACTGGAGTGTAGTAGTCAGAGGAGCTTAAGCAAAAGACATGTGTAATGGATTGGGTGGCCACTCTTTGTCTGCCTCACTGCTGGAAGGCTCGCTGGGGATGCATGCTTGAGTGTCAAAGCAGCATCGGGCGGATCGTCAGACAAGGCAAATGGAATTGAGGAATCTCTGAAGTATTCTGGCTTTATTCGGGCCTCTGGGTATGGGGAAGTGAAGATCTGTGCATCGCTGTGGGCTGTGTCACAGGCAGTGTGAGATAGAACTCACCAAAGCTCAGACGCCAGTGGACACTGGTGGGCCTCTGCACCATAGCCATCCCTAATCAGGCCATCAGAGTCGAGTGAAGACGTGCTGGAGTGGACAATGGTGCCACGGCTGAAGAGAGTGTAGGGCGGTGTTACCTCTGTATATATGCTTGCAAATTTGTAATTGCAAGAAATGCTGGGTTGGCACTGTTGGAGAGGCGTTACAGTTGAGCATGTAGGACTGTTTGGGAGTCATTAACTGGTGGGGGAGATGCGGACAGGCCTTGTACTTATCTCATCTTGCGTGGCAGGGTGGAGTAAGACCGTCTCATATATTCCCCTATGTCAATGTCAGTTCACCTGTGTCAATGTCGGGTGGATGTCTTCACCATGGGTCTGGGAGTTGGTTGTTCAGACCCTTCGTTGAGGTATGTTTACTTTGTTGAGCCAATGTGTGTGCTTCGGTGGTCGTGGTGTCAATGGGCTGCCAATCTGTGGAGGCATGCAGAGCATCGAACTCCAGTAAGACTTCAAGATTAAAGTTCCATTTGAAGAAGAGAGTCACCTATGGCATTGTCCGTGGAGCGCACTGGGCATTGCACATGTTGTGGTTATTTTCTTGCCCAGCTGCTAAGGAAAATCGCGAGTTTGAGCAAATGTAACTCGGAGACGATGGACTAGGCAGCCATCACACACAGGCACAAGCTATGCCCCGTCGACATCTGGATTTTTAAGTTAAAATCGGGACAGCAGTTTTGTTACAAAAATAAGATCATTTAGTTTTTAAGTCATGAGTAAATGGTGTAAAAGTTAACTCATGAAAAAATGGCACCTTTTTTGTAGCAACTAGCGCTCACAAGGAAATATCAGCATGGCATTGGAAATATTGAATACATTTCTGGAAAATTAGGCAAGTATATAGACATAGGAAAAGAAGTAATCTCCGTAACCTAATGATACCAATGATTAAAAAATATGATTAAGAAATATGCAAGACTATGCACACCAATTTCTAATGCAAGAAATGAACATCCATTCAAGGGTATTGCCTTTCTTTGTGCTGTGGACATTCTATGGCAAATATGTTGATATCCGTAATATTGTGAAGGGCATGGTTTGCAGAATTAATTTGTTTTCTTGATCTTGTCCCTTTGGGGATGGATGCCTTGAGTAACTGCTCCAAGTTATTGAAGGGAGGGCCCTCATTTACAGGATTTTGGCATAGGGCAGCTCAGCAAGGCATATTGCTGTGCTCCCTTACGCCAAAGAGAAAGGGCAGGAATGTGCAGTATTTATGCATTTACGGTGCATTCCTGTCCTTTCTCCCTGCGCTAGCACCATTTTTGCAGCCTTGCGCCACGTAGGCACCTTACACCATGGTGCAAGGGTGCCTTTGTTGCATGCATGATTGTTTTCTTGCAGGAAGGGGCAGCTTCCTGTACAAAAACAATCCTAAGAGGCATTTTCTTCTTTCAGCACACATAGAAGGAGGAAATAACTAGGAGAAATGAAGTTATTTCACCTTCTTACGCCTTGTCTTGGAAGGCGTAAGGATTTGGTGCTTCCCCAGATCTACATGATTTTGTAAATCTGGGGCAGTGTCAAAATCCATGGGTGTACCTTGGGAAAACCCGCCACAACATCCAGGGTACGCCTCCCAGGTGCAGAGCATGGCAATGCAGCAATTTGTGCTGCATTGCCTTACTCATTATTTATGAAACCGCTCAAAGCCATGCAGGGTGGTTATGCGTGGCTTCAAAAATCTGATTCAGAGCACTGCATCACGCATGTACCACTTTACATGATGCAAAAGTGACTCAGGGCTCTAATAAATAAGCCCAAAGATGTGCAAATTTTGCAGGAAGGTTTGTTCTGACAAGAAAGCTCCATATCAAGTTGAAATTGGTGGTATGCGCTACTGGGACAAAGAAGGGGCATGCGAGGAGCTCACTGGTATGGATGGATGGTGGTGTCTGGAGTATGCAAAGACAAGAAGAGTGGTAGATAACTACAAGTCATCCTCAATCTATATGCCTGGGTTGTGTGCAACAGATGGGAATACTGAATGGATTATGATGTCAAAGATGGGGAAGGTTAAGGGTGTTAGAATGATTTTTGGTATGTATGAAGCGTGCATCAAGACTCTGCACAAGAATAAAAACTGCAATGCCAGGGGCATGGGATACTGCACTAAAAACCCGGTTCAGCATGATATTGTCTCTGTGGAGTTGTAGAAATGGTGGTAAATAAAATGTGACTATGAATAGGAAAGTTGGCTGCGTGAGCCATCAGTGTGGCTGAAGAGAATTTAGTTGTGTCTTTGAGTGTAGCACTTGAGTAGTGGAAGAAGTGAGTGAGGCATATATTGTATTACCTACGTTGAAAGAATCATTTGTTAGAGCTTTTGCCCCTTGTTAGTCACTAACAAGAAGAACGTGTTATTAGATCATGATTTTATCCATTCATTGACTCAGATGCCCAAATCATTATATCTTTGGAATGAAGAATATGAAGTACTGAAATCCAATCCGAACATTCAGAGTTTTGTCTTCTCAACTTCCCACCATGAACCTTAAAACAATTTGACTACCGATCCCCATCCGCCAGCACTCCATCATCCAAGCATGTTTAGACAAAATGTGCAAATCTGAGCAACCTCATTATTATAAAGTCACCACTGGCCCTCCTGCCTATCTTTCTGACAAGCTCACCCCTTCCAGTAGGTATTGTCAACCTTGTAGTCAGGACACCATCAGACCAAAGATGAAGAAGAGAAAAAAATGAAAAACCATGGCAAGAAGGCTTCTATACCTATTCAGCGCGGATCTGGAAGAACATTCTTTTATCCATCAGGACTGTCCCAACACTGCTCCATTTAGTAAAGTGCTAAAGACACATCTTTTTTTCATAGAACACTAAATCATGATGCAGTAACAGTCTAATCTTACACTTAGAAATTAGGTATGCATCCAATCACAATCTTACTGGACTATGTCCTTTCCTTGGACCCTGTAGAGCACTCCGCTGCCAAGTTTGTCATCTATCTATCTATCTATCTATCTATCTATCTATCTATCTATCTATCTATCTATCTATCTATCTATCTATCTATCTATCTATCTATCTATCTATCTATCTATCTATCTATCTATCTATCTATCTATCTATCTATCTATCTATCTATCTATCTATCTATCTATCTATCTATCTATCTATCTATATATCTATCTATCTATCTATCTATCTATCTAGTTATTGTTAGGAATTGGCATTTAAAAAACCTTTGAAATTCACTGAAAAAACCATAGGTTTCATGCACGTTATAGTTAGGAATTGGCATTTAAAAAACCTTAGAAATTCACTGAAAAAACCATAGGTTTCAGGGGCGTTATAGTTAGCTGGACATTTCCCTCGTACAAAACCCTAGAAATTCCCCTGTTATAGTTAGTTCAGCTAACTATAACTCGCGCCCTCGCAATGCACTACTGATGACGCCACATATTACATCACTCATGACATGGCCAGTGACATCACTGATGACATCACTGATGACGTCATCCATGTGATAAATTAGTGCATCTTCTCACACCCTAATATAACCTTTGATACACCGACTCAAAATTTCAGACGAACATTTTGAAAACCATAGATACTCCAATACCAATAACTACATACCCACTCATTAACTCTTAGGTATACATACACCTCCACTCACTCACCTGTACAGTCACTCATACTTACAGTCACTCCGTACAAGACTAAATGTAATAATACATTTTTAACAACACACCATAATTTAAACAAAGTAATTTGTTTGCCTTTTTTGCTGTTCTCAGAATATATTGAATTTCACTATAAATAGTGATTTCAATCGTACTCATCACATAACAGCGGGCAAAAAAAAAACAATCAAAAAGATTGTTTAAAAAAAAAAACAACATGCTATTCTCAGTAAAGTACCAGAAAATACAAATCACACATATATGAAATGCTTATGGCTAACAACATTTTATAACTTTAACTTATAAAAACTGTAAATAATGTCGCTTTAAAATATTCACCGAGTCAATGAGCACGAAAAAGTCCATTATTCAAACATATACCTTTCCTTGAGGCCAAATTGTATTTTTGCACTCCTTTTTATGTAAATTGTCCAATGGTAATCTTATTAAATTATAATAATAAATTCCTCAGAGAGTGAATTATCTTCCTAAAACTTTGGCTTTAAAAATATTAGGTAGGAATTTGGTAATTCACTAGGCAAACGTTGTTTGAAAACCAACTGGGCATCATTACAAAGTGTCCAGCCTTTGTCACATTTTAGATAGGCAGTGTAATGTCCAGATGTTGTGGAAGGACCATCATGGAAAATTATTGCAATTGCTACAAAAGTCCTTCCTGATATTGATAGTTGTGTTGCTACAAGTTGCTTTATTAAAGTATCCAATTTTCTTTCATCAGCTGTACAACAATGCATCATTAAAATTATATATTGTCCATATTTTTTTTAAAATAATGTGGATAACATTTCTGATTTACATTGGCTACACTCCATGTTTTGATTTGCACTTTTAACTAATTTATTGAAAGACACTGATTTACAGTTTGGTAATGTTAAATACAGAAATCTTTCAGTGTCTACATTAGTGCTAGATGTATACATGCAATTTTCACAGTGATGTTCCCATTTGTAAGAAAGGCCAAAAATATTTTCTATTTCTACACCTTCATTTTCAAAAATGGTAAGCATGTACATTAAAAATTCCTGAGCATCTTGTTGGATATTTTGAAAAAATTGTGTAGAACCAGAACACACATCCAAAAGATTACGAACATCTGAAACAGTTTGTATTTTACTTGCATCTGTTGTCAATTTTTCATTAACAGAATGCAACAGAGAACAAAATCTTGTTTGCCGATTCTGCATAATTTGTTCTTGCAAACCTTCAAGATACAAAACAACATTGACCACTACATTAGCATAGCAGTTGACACCAGAACTATTTTCAAACCGATAACCAACAATCTCTTCAATAGTGTCCTTTTTCTTTTTACTTTCTATCACATTATCTTGTTCTTTTCCCTTCTCTACACCTTCACTACAGATATTCTCAAACCTTCTTTTTTGACCAACCACACGCTTTTCAAATACAGAATATTAACCTAAATTGGGAGCATGCACCCTTCTTAATCGATTATACTCATTTACACAGTTTGCATCTGCAGTAACCTTTATCTCATCAAAATCAATCAAAAACAAACCAGATAATGTTCTGACTCGCGACAAAGCAACATATGCCATACCCTCTTTAAATACGGTAGATCCAATGTTCACCAATGCACTGTCTACACTTTGGCTTCTATTTTTATAATTTCTTCATTTTCCAGTTGCAATAGTTCTTCGTTGAATATAAAACACTCGCGCAGTGTTGGCATTAAGCAGATCACTGATTTATTTTCTGCAATTTTCATGTACCCTTTCTCAGGAACTACATTTTCATTTGGAAACAAATTGGAAAGTAATCAACTCTCCAAAGCTTGTTTGCCATGTTCTGTCAGAAGTCCAATTCTTATGGCTTGAAGAATACTTCCATATTTAGCATATTTGCCTGTCGCATATTTGCTGTCAGTTCTTTGTATTCAAAATATTTCCAAATGTTCACGTTACCAACACTACCGAGAGACTTTCTGGTATCTTCATGTGCAAGTGTTTTAAATACCGGTTGTCCTTTTACCGGAGTCAATTGCAGTAGATCTCCAAAAACTATGACGTGTTTTCCTCCAAATAAAACGTCATACTCTGTTTTAAGAATTTGCTGCATTCTTAAATGCACAAAGGCAAGCATCAAGTTTGAGGCCATGCTTACCTCATCAATAATGAGATGTTTCATTTTCTTCAGGACTCTTGAAACTTCACAACAAGCTTCTCCAGATAGCTTGTGGTATTCCAATTTGTTCTCATGCTCTACTGGTAGCATTAGTAAACGATGTAAACTAATTCCTTTAATGTTATGTTCTGCCAACCCAGTTGGAGCAGTGACAACACAAGACAAATGCGACTCAGTTGTTGTCTGCAGATAATTTGTAATTACTTTAATTAAGAAACTTTTTCCTATTCCAGCTTGACCACTCACATACATTCGGATAGGTTGAAATGATGTACATGAGCACCCTTTCTTTTCATGAAGTAATCCATGGTCAATCTGCTCTTTCACTTGTTGATATATTTGTTTCTGTTCAACATTTAGTTGTTCTTCCAAGTTTCCTAACTGTAATACATCTTCTTGAGCTTGATACATTGCTGTTTCCACCTCATTCATGGCAATCGGTGCTTCATTTTCAACAATTGGTTGTCCTAGTGGATCTTGACTCAGTGCAGCAGAACTTTGACTGTCTTGAGAACTGTCTCTAGCAATCTCAGCTGCAATTGTAGCTTCTTGATCAATTTCATCATTCAACATTTTCACATAATTTGCAAAAGCACTGCATTGTATACTATCTTTACAAGCATTAAATGAATCGTCATAGTTCTGAAAATCTCCAAGTAATTCCAGTTCTAAACGCCATGGTTTGAACATTTGCAAAAGGGCTAAATAGTAAAATTCCCTTTTATCAGCAGTGTTGCAACTCAGTTTCCTGTGATTAATTAAATTTCCTTTCCTTTGTTTCACCAAACATCCTTCAGAACCAATCACTGCATATTTTCCATCATTGAAGTTCTCTGTAGTATTCCGCTTAAAAGTATAGTTTTGCAGCACTTCGTAGAGAATCATGTTCTCAAGATGATGACTTCTGTTTGGGTAATATGTGTCCAACATATCCGTTTTCAAAATATCTGTACTTTCTGGTTCTTTTTCTGCTAAATATTCAATTTCTTGAACAGATTTCAGTACCCGATTTCGCATTGCTGCAAGACCTAAACTCACCCAAATGATTCTTCTACTTTTGGAGTATAGACTTGCAGATGATAACGGATCTGAGCATTCATATGCTCCAATTTCACGATGCGATAACATCTTCAAACTGAAACTGTATAGTTTCTTACTTAGAGTCTTCACGTGAGAAATCTCTTCCCACATTTATTTCAATTCTGTCTTTTCTGATTTAGTAATGTAGGACGTTACATATCGAGCAACAGCAATGGAATTGTCCGCAACATACTGAATATCCATGTTAGCGTTCCACATGGATAAAGTAACTGGATTGTAGTCATTTATGTATTTTGACTCTTCGCTTCTTCTTAAGTTATAAGTATTTTTTGGAGACTTTCTTGTGATTGCATGTCACAGATAATACAGGACGTGGAAATCCAAAAAGACATTTGGTACAGAACTTATCCTTTGACTTGTACTTTCGTCAACAGTATTTTCCACACCTATGGCTTTGGAATTGTAAGACTTGTTGTTTTAAGTTTTTATCTTCTCTGCTATTGGGCAAAACATATGTGGCATAATCTTCAATGAAAGACAAAACAGTATAATCTGAATCTGTTCCAAATTTGGGGGCGTCCTTGATCCATAACAACATATGTATATGAGGAGCACCTCTTGCTTGATACTCCTTTCTCCTAAAGAAATCCACAACTTCTCCAAGAGGAGGATTTTTTTTATTGCAGATGAAAGACATCATAGCTTCAAATCTATGATTGAAATATCTGCATACGTTAACAGGATCCAAAGGGTACAATTCTCCAGGTGTCTTCTATTCAATATTTTTTATATTGGAATTTGCCTCTCGAAGAAATTCAAGTAAATCATCCCAAGCATACTCAGCACAGCTTAGTGTAAGGAACCATGTAGGAGTTCCTAAGTTCTGTAGCATACATTTCAGTTCTCCATGACGACGGTACCAATATTCATTAGTCCCACGCTGACATGCCATCAGATTAATCAACTGAGATTCTAAATGATCATCTCTCTGATGCACTTTATCCATAAAATCCTTTGCAGTTACATTTTGCAGATGCATTCCAGTTTTTAAAATGTGATTTACTGCATATGAAAGTCCAGACAAGTCACTTTCAAACAGAAGATGAAACATATAAGGGATACATTGTCAAAATCTTGGATATTCTGCATATAATCTTGTTGTCCGATATTCAGATGCAGAAATCTGCACAGGACGTTCATCATATCGTCCACCTTTTCCTGTTGGAAACAACTGCGGGAAACAACGAGCTTCCAAGCTCTCTTCCCATACACTCATGGGACTTCCTCTTGCTTTTTTCATTTGGAACAACTCAATCGTATTCCCCATCACCTCTTTGGAATGAAGTGGATGTACACTGTAATGTTCATGGAGTCTTCACATCTGGACATGTCCACTTTTTCAATTTGTCCACTTAATGTTTCAGTATCTTCTGCTAAATCTATTTCTTCTTCTCCTACAAACACATTTCTATAGTACTCATTATTTTTTAGCAGATACAATCATGCCTTTTGCACTTTTCTAACATCCACTAACTCTTGCCAGATTTTCTTATTCTTAGTTGGAACACCATTAATTAGAATGACTGGTGGTTCATTTTCTGCATGGTCTACACCAATAGTTTCAATGTTTTTCTTTAAATCTAACGGTAAATACACAACTCTTCCTTTCAATCCTCTTTGTAACTCTGATGGAAGTAATTTACCTGTTTTAGGCTCCATACGAACAATAGCCTGAAATGGGTGCACACATTGAATGAGAATAGACTCATACGTATTTAAATCTATCAGCTCTGGAGGAATAGCAACCAACTCTAGATTATTATGAACAGCTCTAGCAGGCATTTTATTCTCATCTAATTTCTTATAACAATATTTGCAAATACGCTGCTCAGATCCCAAATCAAAACAATCCTCTACCAACAAATAAGTTGCAAATTCCTTCCACTTATCATTTTTTTCTATTTCACTTTTTAAATACAGATTGACACTCCTAGTCTGATTTTTATAGTGACTTCGCCGACAACAAATACAAGAAACATTTGGTCTTTCACCTGAAATTACCTTAAACTTTGTGATTTGATCTTCAAAATTTTTTGTAATCATGGGTTCTACATTGTCTTCAATATTTTGTTCTACTAATGTGTCAGTCTCTGCACTCTCTTGCTGAGGACCAAAGTAACAAAACTCAATATCATCACAAACCTTCTTCACATCTGATACTGACCCATGCAAAAGAGCACTGTTCAACTCATTTAACTTTAGTGCTGGACTTTTTGCATAATACAATCATCTCACTAACTTCCGCATTTGAGTATGATGTACTGCCAACATCCTGAAATGGTGAAAAACAATTTGACAAACTTTCCTAGAAAGACAAGCCAGAGAATGACCTTGCAAACCAGTATTTTTTCTCCCTCTGCAAAGGTCTAGTCCTTGCAACACCTTAATCTTTTGTTTAACACTTTTTTTACTATATGCTCGTAAAAAAGTACATCATTTATCAATAGATTCTTGTCGTGCACTACAAATACTACTGCAATCCCAAGTGTAGACAGGGTGTTTAGGACGTCTCCCTAGAACTTCATCAGCTATCACTTCTTCTGCATTTTTTTCAACCATTTTCTCTTTGTCAATTGGACAACCATCTCTAACCTCATAACCTCGACCACTGTTGTCAACTGCATGCAATAAATTATTGCTCTGTAAATAACTCTCTTCATTAAAGAAAGGCTCTAAACTGGAACTGTGTTTCCATTCTCCCCAAAAAAATCACACAAATTTGTTCTATTAACTACTCTTTTCCTCCTACTTTTGGCCTTCATTAAATGGATTGGTTTATCTAGTGATCGAATTCTGTTTAATACTAAAATAAATAGTTTCCTTTTTACTTCAAAAGCCTTTTTAACAATGGTTTCAATATGCTTCTTCTTTTTATAAAATAGAGCTCTCTTTTTATATTTCTTCACATCTTTCAGCAAATTATGTACTACTCTGTTGTAAAATATTTTTTTGCGTATTTCCTTATACTGATTTTGCCTTCTTTTACCATACTTTGTCTCCTTTGACTGTCCATTTGCTTTTTTACTTTTCCTATTATTTTGAATATTTTTTTAGTTGAAACATTCTCAGAGGTTTCACTATTCTGCACATTCTATCTGGTCCTACAAACATTTTTAATAAATCGCTTTGTGATCTTACCAGAAGATTTTTTCTTTTTAGCCACATTATATTGTTTAACCAATACTTGTGGTTGATTTTTCTTCAAGTATCTCCTTTCTCTGTTCTTTTCTTTTTCTGTTTTTTTTCTGAAATGATTTCTCTATTTTAATGGTGAAAAACTGTATACGTAAAAAATAATCACAAATAAATGTATATTAATAACTTTAAAATGTATACTTTTCTATTACTATACAAACACATTTTATATAAATACTGACTAAGAAATTATAGCCCTGAAGCACAAGTGTGACGATGGTTAAAACACTACATGCATAGTGCATACTACTTTGAAGCAGTTCATGCCCTAAAGCCTGCCTCACTGAAAGACTACATGAATTATTACAGTACTATAAGGAGAGGCACTGGGTGAGTGACAGGGTGTTTGCTAGAAGTGTATGGAAACTGACTGGGATATTGATGATGTGAAAGACAGGTGTGTAGGTGATTAGAGACCTACATGCATTGTGGATAGGCGTTTGAATCAATCCATGTGCTAAGGCCTGCCTCACTCCAATAGTACTTGGATACTGACTGAATGTTTTGAGTATTGCAAGGCGAGTGCCTGGATGAATTTATAAGTATTTGTTTTTTGGCACAGTAAATACATTAGTACATGGTGCTGAATGAGTCACTGGAGAAGTATAAGGGGAGTGACAGGGTGTTTGCGGGAATTGAATGAATACTGACTGGGGTATTGAGGGTGTGAAAGACAAGTGTGTAAGTGGCTATAGACCTGCATGCATAGTGGATAGACGTTTGAAACAGTCCATGGAGTAACACCTGGATCACTGCAAAACTACCTGGTTACTGACTGAATCATTAGAGTACTGCAAGGAGAGTGCCTGGGTGAATCTTTTGAAGTTTTTGGGTTTTGGCGCAGTGAACAGATTAGTACATAGTGCCAAATGAGTCAGTGGAAGTGTGCAATTGAAGTGACAGGGTGTTTTTTGGAGTTTATAGATACTGACTGGGAAATTGAAGGTCTGAAAGACAATTGTGTTGGTAGTTAGAGGCCTCCATGCATAGTGGAAACACGTTTGAATCAATCCATGTGCTAAGGCCTGCCTCACTCCATTAGTACTTGGATACTGACTGAATGATTAGACTATTGCAAGAAGAGTGCCTGGATGAATTTATAAGTGTTTCAGTTTTGGTGCAGTGAATGCAGTACTACATGGTGCTGAATAAGTCACTGGAAGAGTGCAAGGGGAGTGACAAGGAAGTACATGGATACTGACTGGGGAATTAAAGCTGATAAATACAAGTGTATAGTAGGTTAAAAGCCTGCATGCACACTGGATAGACCTTTGAAGCAGTCCATGTGGTAATACATGGTTCACTGCATGAGTACCTGCCTACTGACTGAATCATTAAACAACTGCTAGGAGACTGCCAGGGTGAAACTTTTAAGTTTTTCGGTTTTGGCGCAGTGAATAGATTAGTACATGGTACTGGATCAGTCACTGGAGGAGTGCAAGATGAGTGACAGGGTGTTTATTGAAGTATATAGATACTGACTAGTTAATTGAAGAAGTGAAAGACAAGTGTGTAGGTGACTAGAGGCCTGCATGCATAGTGCATAGACGTTTAAACAGTCCATGAGGTAAGACCTCAGACACTGCATAGTTACCTGGATACTGACTGAATGATTACACTACTGCAAGGACAGTGCCTGGGTTAATCTTTTTAAGTTTTTGTGTTTTGGTGCAGTGAAAAGATTACTACATAGTGCCAGATGAGTCACTAGAGGTGTGCAAGTGGACTAAATGAGTGTTTACTGCAGTTTATAGATACTGACTAGTTAATTGAAGAATTGAAAGACAAGTGTGTAGGTGACTAGAGGTCTGCATGCATACTGGACAGACATTTGAAGCAGTCCATGGGCTAAGGAGTCGGTCACTGAATGAGTACCTGGGTACTGACTGAATCATTAGAGTACTGCAAGGAGAGTGCCTGGATGAATCTTTGAAGTTTTTGGGTTTTGGCGCAGTGAATAGATTAGTACATGGTGCTGGATAAGTCACTAGAGGTGTGCAAGGGGAGTGACAGGGTGTTTATTGGAGTATATAGATACTGACTGGGCAATTGAAGGTGTTCAAGACAATTGTGCAGTTGGTTAGAGGCCTGCATGCATAGTGGATAGACATTTGAAGTAGTCCATGTGCTAAGGCCGGGATCACTACATAAGTACCTGGGTACTGACTGAATCATTTGAGTACTACAAGGAGAGTGCCTCAGTGAATTTATAAATGGTTGGGTTTTGGTGCAGTCAATGGACTAGTACATGGTGCTGAACGGGTCACTAGAGGAGTGCAAGGGGAGTGACAGGATGTTTGCTGGATCTGTATGGATACTGACTGGGGAATTGCAGGTATGAAAGACAAGTGTTTAAATGGTTAGAGGACTGCTTGCATAGTGGATAGGGGTTTGAAGCAGTCCATGTGCTAAGGCCTGGTCACTGAATGAGTACTTGGGTACTGACTGAATAATTAGAGTACTGCAACGACAGTGCGTGGATGAATTTTAGGTGGTTGGGTTTCCACACAGTGAACGGATTAGTACATGGTGCTGAATGGATCAGAAGAGGAGTGCAAGGGCAGTGCCAGGGTGCTTCCTGGAAGTGTATGGACATTGACTGGGGAATTGAAGGTGTGAAAGACAAGTGTGTAGATGGTTAGAGGACTGCACGCATAGTGGATAGGGGTTTGAATCAATCCATGTGCTAAGGCCTGCCTCACTCCATTACTACTTGGATATTAACTGAATGTTTACAGTATTGCAAGGAGAGTTCCTGGGTGAATACATAAGCAATGACTGGCTTCTAATTCTACTAAAACGTGAGAACAGGAAAGGTTTTTAAGCAGTTATGTGTATGCAAAGATATGAAGTACCCAAATGCTTCTCTCATAGTGGTTCCCAAATGCACACAGACTCACAGTATGATTCTAGACAAGCAACACTATCCCTTGGACTTTACCAAAACTCATTTACTACTCTGGAAGGGGTAAGGGGACTGCACACAATTTACATATTTCAGTACTGCACTTTACTGTCAAAGCCTGACTTATTTTATGAATGCATAAGCAATAACTGGCTTCTAATGCTACTAAAACTTCACAACATGATACGTTTTAAAACAGTTATCTGTCAGCAAATACACAATATAACCAAATGCTTCTCTCACAATGGTTGGCCCAAATGCACAAAGACTCACAGTGTGATTCTAGACAATCAACACTATCCCTTGGACTTTACCAAAACACACAGCCTGAAAAAGCACCTCTGAGCTCCACTGCCCTGGGATACCTGTCGGACTTGCTGTTTGCTGCTGGCTTTTCTTTGGACCCTTCACCACTCCTTGCGGAACCCGCTTCGCGGGTCCCGCTGCGGCGTGAGAGCCGCTTGTGCAAAACCTGCGGACAGTTTCAGTGAGGGACTGGGCGAGTGCAGGGCTGCGAGCGGCGGGACAGGACTACGTCTCCCAGCAGTCCTGTTAACCCGCGCCTCCTGTCACCTGGCCGCTCTCCCTGCAAGCCCCGCCCCACTCACAGCCTGAAAAAGCACCTCTGAGCTCCACTGCCCTGGGATACCTGTCGGACTTGCTGTTTGCTGCTGGCTTTTCTTTGGACCCTCCACCACTCCTTGCGGAACCCGCTTCGCGGGTCCCGCTGCGGCGTGAGAGCCGCTTGTGCAAAGCCTGCGGACAGTTTCAGTGAGGGACTGGGCGAGTGCAGGGCTGCGAGCGGCGAGACAGGACTACGTCTCCCAGCAGTCCTGTTAACCCGCGCCTCCTGTCACCTGGCCGCTCTCCCTGCAAGCCCCGCCCCACTTACAGCTTAACTCTCCTCCTATAAATTCAAACAGCTACTTCCGCGTCGCGGGAGCGTGCGGGAGTGCCCGGGGATAAGCCCGGGACAAGGGCGGGACCGTCTGTGGCCGTCAGGGGCCGCAGGAGGCTGGGCTGGGCCCACTCTCTTTCACCTGCATTTCCTTGATCCTATGTGGTTTGTGAAATAGGTTCTGGTTATGCCATCATCGGCCCTAGGTGGAACACCAGCGAAGGAGGGGGGAGGCAACACCGGGACTCTGGACAATTATTTTAAATCGGTAAAGGGTGATGGGGGAAACGAAACCTCTCTGGAGATGCGTAGGGCAGAGCGTCGTCGCTCGATTGAACACATGAAAAATAGGCCCCTCAGTGACATAACTCCTTATCCTATCTCCCAAGAGGAAGGTTCCCTTAATGGCAGCCAGGATCTTTCATCCCAAGAAGACGTTCCCCTACTACTTCGGGATAGTTCTCCCATTCCTGGCCCACCTCCTCAACAAACTACGGACACCACTCCACTACTAGTTGCCAGTAGTTCGGTAGTTGACTTACTCACCCAAACACACACCAGAACTAAAATCAAGATTAATAAGTCAAAGCAAACTGTGGTGGCAGAGGTGCATGACCTACCACCAAATAAGCGCAGAAGGAAGATGAGGGGTGGTCAGGGGAAGACAAAGATCCCCCACTCTGATTTTGGAAAGTCACTCAAGTCCGTACCTATGTTGGATAGGCCTTTAGTTAATATGCATAAGGCTACTCCCCCCAAGGGTACTATCACTATTACCACTGCTTCCACTAGCGACAAAGGGAAGAGCCCACTTAACACATTACTTCCCGGCAGCTCTTTGGGGAGCATTGAATCTCTAATTAGATCACTCTTGTTGCTCATTAGCGAGAGCTTGCAGAAAATAGAACTCAGGCTGACCACTCTGGAGGCAACCTTAAACACCCTGAAAATTTCGGACAACAAACAGAGTAGAACCACTGAGTCCAATCTACCAATAGGAACCTTCCCCAATATACAAAACCCACCGATCCACACGGGGCCTCCCTTGGGCACCACTGCCGCTCCCCTTTTACAGCCACTTATGGCTATCCCAGTTCCAATTCCACCTAGCAATCCTAACATCCTACCACCACAGACAGATGGCCCAGCTCTCCAACGTATAGTCACTGGCACAAATCCTCGGGTCCCACCTAATGCTGGTATTGCTCCCCTACTCCCTGGTAAGCCTGCCCCTAGACCATGGGGACCCGACTTACCACCAGAGGCTAACAGCCTCATGGTGGTTTTGGCTGGTGTTCCTTCTCTAGAATTGGGTGAAAATGAGAACTATCACTCACTCAAGAGGAAAACCATTAAATGGTTGAATTGGAACAGACCTCTTCCAGCCCACCTCAACAATGAGATCATTATGGTAAGAAGGGTACCATGGTTGGGGAAGTCGGGGAAATCAATAGCAGGGGACTGTATCATTGTGTCTTTTCGAGACCCTGGAACAGTACTATACATTTGTGCTGGGTCAAATAGATCACTGGATTCTACCATACAGACTTTGCCAGTTTCTTTCTTTTTCCCTCCCATTCGTATGCACCATGATTTGTCACAAGGTAACTGGACAAGGGTGGAACGAAGATCTAGATACAGGGGATATGCTCCACGTCCAGTTTATCGACCTCCGGAGACTCCCTTTTTGGACCACAATCGTTTTAACTGTCTGAACGGTCTGGATGGTGTGGACTGACTGCCCCCAAACCCGGACTCAAATCCTGTGATCTTGGATAACGGTCCCAGTAAACTTCCTGATCCGGCTGAACCCACCTCTGAAAATGACCCTGTTAGAGCAATTGGTGTAGTTTCTGGCTCTGGTACTGGCTCTTCCCCCCACTCCACCTCTGCAATCTGTTCTGTGGCTTCTCCAGCGCACATGAGACTAATTTGGTGGAATGTGGCTGGCTTAGCCAGCAAACTGGGCACCCAAGATTGGATAACTTACATTGAGTCCGGGGATGTTTGCATGTTCCAAGAGACTTGGGCAAGGGAAGATTACAACCATCAAGGTTACGAGTCATTTTCCATCCCGGCTAGGTGGGAGGGTAAGGGCCGCCCCTCTGGTGGACTCACAACTTGGGTGGCATCCCACTTAGGATGCCAGGCTTCACGCCTACCGGTGCCATCAGATGATATCCTAGTGGTTTTATTAGCCTGGCCGAACCTAGCGAAACTTGCCCTGATAAATATTTACTCCAGGCCAGCGGGAGCTTCGTGTGAATCTCCCACTATAGAGGAGCTTTCAGTATATCTAGCGGAAATGCCAAGAGATATCCCTTACATAGTGGGAGGGGATTTAAATTCCCATTTCGAGCCGCTGGTCGGCCTCGTAGAGGGATTTCCCATGGAAGAAGAGTTCAGGTGGTCAGTACCCTCTGTTGTAGCACCTTCCCCAAAGGCATGGACGCCTGTGGCATTGCAGATTACTGCCCTCACCCTAAAGCATGGAATTAGAGCCTGCAATGGACGTATTAAGTCTGATGTACCAAGCAAAACCACGTACAACAGAGTGGGAAGAGAGTCCCGCTTGGACTATGCCCTTGTACAGATAGTGAACTGGTCTTCTATCCTGGACTTTAGGGTTGTGGAGAGACTGGATAGTGACCATAACGCCCTTGAACTCGATCTTAGCCATCCTGGGCCAAAGGCCTCCATAACAACCATGGAGGAGTTCAAACCTGAACTACTATTAGATAATAACAGGAGAAGAATCAGGTGGGATAAACTAGCTACGAGCCAAGTGAAACTTTTGAAGCTCTACGCAGGTTTAATCCCTATTTTGGAAAAAGTGGGAGAGCTAGCCAACGATGTGGGCAATATAGTCCACCATGAGAAATTATATCAGGCTCATGAGGACCTTATAAAGGGAGCGGCCTCTGAGCTTTTTACCAGGGTCCAGAATCAGAGGAGGATCCAGCAACATAAGTCCTTATGGTACAATGCAGCCTGCAGGAAGGCAAAGGGAGAACTCCTCAGAAGCATCAAGGAGGGGACAGGCAGAGAGAAGCTGCGAGAAAGTAGACGGGCTTATAAAAAACTGGTCATCCATGCTAAAACCGAATGGGAGGAGAACCAGTGGGAGGAGCTCACCACTTCCCTCGCAACAAGAGACCACCGAATGTTTTGGAGAGTAGTAAACGGGGGGTCGGGGAACCTCCATTCGGCAATAGAGCCAAATATTGCAGCAGGGGTGTGGCAGTCACACTTCCAGTCTCTCTACAGTTCTGAGCTGGGAGAAACTAAGATTGACTTCGGTACTGGACTGGCAGAGTATGGCGGGGATTTGATAACAGTGGGGGAGGTGAAGGTAGCATTAATGGGACTTAAAGGTGGAAAGGCGCCAGGACTGGATGGCCTGCCCGGGGACCTGTTCAAGCAGGAGCCCGGTGTTTGGGCCCCCTATCTGGCTGCTGTGTTTAATGGAGTTTTGTGTGGCATGGAAATTCCGAGTACTTGGCTGGGGGCAGAGGTGGTTCCTATATTTAAAAAGGGCTCGCCCCTGCTCCCAGCCAACTACAGACCAATCAGTTTAATTGACGTGTCACAGAAGCTGTTTGGCAGGATACTGCTGAATCGGCTTCAGGACTGGGTGGAGGAAACGGGCGCCCTCAGTCCATACCAGGCGGGATTTAGAAAGGGAGTTTCTACAGTGGACCAGGTTTTTCGTCTGAATGTTATCTATTGGAGGGCAGCAATATTGGAAGGGGGTAGTTTATACACTATATTTGTGGACCTGAGGGCTGCGTTTGACCTCGTGCCCAGAGGGAAACTCTGGAGTGTTCTGGCTGAGATGGGGGTCCCCCCAGACATCCTGATCATTTTAAAGAGATTGCACCATAATAACTATGCCTGGGTCAGGTGCGGGAAACTTGGGGAATTAACGGACAGATTCCCCGTTGACAGGGGGGTTAGACAGGGCTGTGTACTGGCACCGACCCTGTTCTGCCTCTTCGTCAACGGGGTAATCGCCCATCTCAATGGAACTGAATACACTGATGCCCCAAAATTGAATGGCAGCAGGGTGCCTGCAATCATGTTTGCAGATGACACCCTGCTGCTGTCCAAAACCCCCATGGGGATACAGAGGATCCTTGATTCTTTTGTGGCTTTCTGCACAGATAGGGGGTTAGAAATCAATGATAACAAAACCAAGTTTATGGTCCTGAACCCAACCCCAAGATCACGCCTGAACCCTTTACTGGGAGCATCACGTTTAGAGAGAGTCTCCACCTTTGAATATCTAGGTGTAACGTTGAATGAAACCATGTCTTGGGGAACTCACCAGACTAGGGTTAATCTCAAATTAGTGCAGACCACTGGCGGCATTGCTCGGTTGATGAAAAGCTCCACATATCGACCGCTGGGGCCGCTTATCCAGATATATAAGGCACAGGCTAGAGGAGCTCTGATGTACGGGGCGGAACTGTGGGGTCACACAGCTTCCTGCAGCTTGTCTATAACTGAGAACAACTTCATTAGACAGATAGTAGCACTCCCGTCCAGTACCCCGCTCCTCCCCCTGAGGATGGACCTGGGTCTGAGACCAATAGCAGATGAACTAGGTCTCAGACCCATAGTCTTCTGGCGAAGGCAATGGAGCAGCGAAGAACTTTCTTCTTATAGGGCGGAACTGAGGGAGTTTCTAACCCACCCTAAAGCTCTACAGATCCCGTGGATAAAATATATAAAAAGTCCTGTATGGGATTGGGGCTCCCTGACCTGTGGTCAGATCCAGCTAACGCCTCACTAAGGATCCCACGAAGAGCTTTGGTCAGTGCTTACCACGAGCAGAAATTAGCTATGGCCCTAGACTGCAAGAATGAGGGGTCATTAACAGTTGTATTCGCGCAAAGCAAGGACTCATACCGGCTGGAGAGGGTTCTGGACGCTATGTCTCCTGTGTTGGCCAGGAAGCTATTTCTCCAATGGAGATATGGCACATTGCCTCTGCGATCTTACACCTGCTCCTGGTCAACACTGCCATCTACCAAGCTATGCCCGACATGTGTGGGAGCAGAGGAAAGTGATCTGCATGTGGTCTTGTTTTGTCCAACTTACAAGGCCGCCAGGAAATATTGGCTCCTACCACTTATTAGAAACCTTGGTTTTTGGGAGTACCTCCCGGTGTATAGAATTTTAAAAACTGACGTTTCAGGTCCAATTGTGTTTGCACTAGCCAAATTTCATTATTGATATTGTTTAACCAATACTTGTGGTTGATTTTTCTTCAAGTATCTCCTTTCTCTGTTCTTTTCTTTTTCTGTTTTTTTTCTGAAATGATTTCTCTATTTTAATGGTGAAAAACTGTATACGTAAAAAATAATCACAAATAAATGTATATTAATAACTTTAAAATGTATACTTTTCTATTACTATACAAACACATTTTATATAAATACTGACTAAGAAATTATAGCCCTGAAGCACAAGTGTGACGATGGTTAAAACACTACATGCATAGTGCATACTACTTTGAAGCAGTTCATGCCCTAAAGCCTGCCTCACTGAAAGACTACATGAATTATTACAGTACTATAAGGAGAGGCACTGGGTGAGTGACAGGGTGTTTGCTAGAAGTGTATGGAAACTGACTGGGATATTGATGATGTGAAAGACAGGTGTGTAGGTGATTAGAGACCTACATGCATTGTGGATAGGCGTTTGAATCAATCCATGTGCTAAGGCCTGCCTCACTCCAATAGTACTTGGATACTGACTGAATGTTTTGAGTATTGCAAGGCGAGTGCCTGGATGAATTTATAAGTATTTGTTTTTTGGCACAGTAAATACATTAGTACATGGTGCTGAATGAGTCACTGGAGAAGTATAAGGGGAGTGACAGGGTGTTTGCGGGAATTGAATGAATACTGACTGGGGTATTGAGGGTGTGAAAGACAAGTGTGTAAGTGGCTATAGACCTGCATGCATAGTGGATAGACGTTTGAAACAGTCCATGGAGTAACACCTGGATCACTGCAAAACTACCTGGTTACTGACTGAATCATTAGAGTACTGCAAGGAGAGTGCCTGGGTGAATCTTTTGAAGTTTTTGGGTTTTGGCGCAGTGAATAGATTAGTACATAGTGCCAAATGAGTCAGTGGA
This sequence comes from Triturus cristatus, assembly GCF_964204655.1. NCBI lineage: Eukaryota > Metazoa > Chordata > Amphibia > Caudata > Salamandridae > Triturus > Triturus cristatus. The sequence goes on along the minus strand of NC_140587.1, from coordinate 728,730,783 downwards.
AGTGTGCAATTGAAGTGACAGGGTGTTTTTTGGAGTTTATAGATACTGACTGGGAAATTGAAGGTCTGAAAGACAATTGTGTTGGTAGTTAGAGGCCTCCATGCATAGTGGAAACACGTTTGAATCAATCCATGTGCTAAGGCCTGCCTCACTCCATTAGTACTTGGATACTGACTGAATGATTAGACTATTGCAAGAAGAGTGCCTGGATGAATTTATAAGTGTTTCAGTTTTGGTGCAGTGAATGCAGTACTACATGGTGCTGAATAAGTCACTGGAAGAGTGCAAGGGGAGTGACAAGGAAGTACATGGATACTGACTGGGGAATTAAAGCTGATAAATACAAGTGTATAGTAGGTTAAAAGCCTGCATGCATACTGGATAGACCTTTGAAGCAGTCCATGTGGTAATACATGGTTCACTGCATGAGTACCTGCCTACTGACTGAATCATTAAACAACTGCTAGGAGACTGCCAGGGTGAAACTTTTAAGTTTTTCGGTTTTGGCGCAGTGAATAGATTAGTACATGGTACTGGATCAGTCACTGGAGGAGTGCAAGATGAGTGACAGGGTGTTTATTGAAGTATATAGATACTGACTAGTTAATTGAAGAAGTGAAAGACAAGTGTGTAGGTGACTAGAGGCCTGCATGCATAGTGCATAGACGTTTAAACAGTCCATGAGGTAAGACCTCAGACACTGCATAGTTACCTGGATACTGACTGAATGATTACACTACTGCAAGGACAGTGCCTGGGTTAATCTTTTTAAGTTTTTGTGTTTTGGTGCAGTGAATAGATTACTACATAGTGCCAGATGAGTCACTAGAGGTGTGCAAGTGGACTAAATGAGTGTTTACTGCAGTTTATAGATACTGACTAGTTAATTGAAGAATTGAAAGACAAGTGTGTAGGTGACTAGAGGTCTGCATGCATACTGGACAGACATTTGAAGCAGTCCATGGGCTAAGGAGTCGGTCACTGAATGAGTACCTGGGTACTGACTGAATCATTAGTGTACTGCAAGGAGAGTGCCTGGATGAATCTTTGAAGTTTTTGGGTTTTGGCGCAGTGAATAGATTAGTACATGGTGCTGGATAAGTCACTAGAGGTGTGCAAGGGGAGTGACAGGGTGTTTATTGGAGTATATAGATACTGACTGGGCAATTGAAGGTGTTCAAGACAATTGTGCAGTTGGTTAGAGGCCTGCATGCATAGTGGATAGACATTTGAAGTAGTCCATGTGCTAAGGCCGGGATCACTACATAAGTACCTGGGTACTGACTGAATCATTTGAGTACTACAAGGAGAGTGCCTCAGTGAATTTATAAATGGTTGGGTTTTGGTGCAGTCAATGGACTAGTACATGGTGCTGAACGGGTCACTAGAGGAGTGCAAGGGGAGTGACAGGATGTTTGCTGGATCTGTATGGATACTGACTGGGGAATTGCAGGTATGAAAGACAAGTGTTTAAATGGTTAGAGGACTGCTTGCATAGTGGATAGGGGTTTGAAGCAGTCCATGTGCTAAGGCCTGGTCACTGAATGAGTACTTGGGTACTGACTGAATAATTAGAGTACTGCAACGACAGTGCGTGGATGAATTTTAGGTGGTTGGGTTTCCACACAGTGAACGGATTAGTACATGGTGCTGAATGGATCAGAAGAGGAGTGCAAGGGCAGTGCCAGGGTGCTTCCTGGAAGTGTATGGACATTGACTGGGGAATTGAAGGTGTGAAAGACAAGTGTGTAGATGGTTAGAGGACTGCACGCATAGTGGATAGGGGTTTGAATCAATCCATGTGCTAAGGCCTGCCTCACTCCATTACTACTTGGATATTAACTGAATGTTTACAGTATTGCAAGGAGAGTTCCTGGGTGAATACATAAGCAATGACTGGCTTCTAATTCTACTAAAACGTGAGAACAGGAAAGGTTTTTAAGCAGTTATGTGTATGCAAAGATATGAAGTACCCAAATGCTTCTCTCATAGTGGTTCCCAAATGCACACAGATTCACAGTATGATTCTAGACAAGCAACACTATCCCTTGGACTTTACCAAAACTCATTTACTACTCTGGAAGGGGTAAGGGGACTGCACACAATTTACATATTTCAGTACTGCACTTTACTGTCAAAGCCTGACTTATTTTATGAATGCATAAGCAATAACTGGCTTCTAATGCTACTAAAACTTCACAACATGATACGTTTTAAAACAGTTATCTGTCAGCAAATACACAATATAACCAAATGCTTCTCTCACAATGGTTGGCCCAAATGCACAAAGACTCACAGTGTGATTCTAGACAATCAACACTATCCCTTGGACTTTACCAAAACACACAGCCTGAAAAAGCACCTCTGAGCTCCACTGCCCTGGGATACCTGTCGGACTTGCTGTTTGCTGCTGGCTTTTCTTTGGACCCTTCACCACTCCTTGCGGAACCCGCTTCGCGGGTCCCGCTGCGGCGTGAGAGCCGCTTGTGCAAAACCTGCGGACAGTTTCAGTGAGGGACTGGGCGAGTGCAGGGCTGCGAGCGGCGGGACAGGACTACGTCTCCCAGCAGTCCTGTTAACCCGCGCCTCCTGTCACCTGGCCGCTCTCCCTGCAAGCCCCGCCCCACTCACAGCCTGAAAAAGCACCTCTGAGCTCCACTGCCCTGGGATACCTGTCGGACTTGCTGTTTGCTGCTGGCTTTTCTTTGGACCCTCCACCACGCCTTGCGGAACCCGCTTCGCGGGTCCCGCTGCGGCGTGAGAGCCGCTTGTGCAAAACCTGCGGACAGTTTCAGTGAGGGACTGGGCGAGTGCAGGGCTGCGAGCGGCGGGACAGGACTACGTCTCCCAGCAGTCCTGTTAACCCGCGCCTCCTGTCACCTGGCCGCTCTCCCTGCAAGCCCCGCCCCACTCACAGCCTGAAAAAGCACCTCTGAGCTCCACTGCCCTGGGATACCTGTCGGACTTGCTGTTTGCTGCTGGCTTTTCTTTGGACCCTCCACCACTCCTTGCGGAACCCGCTTCGCGGGTCCCGCTGCGGTGTGAGAGCCGCTTGTGCAAAACCTGCGGACAGTTTCAGTGAGGGACTGGGCGAGTGCAGGGCTGCGAGCGGCGGGACAGGACTACGTCTCCCAGCAGTCCTGTTAACCCGCGCCTCCTGTCACCTGGCCGCTCTCCCTGCAAGCCCCGCCCCACTTACAGCTTAACTCTCCTCCTATAAATTCAAACAGCTACTTCCGCGTCGCGGGAGCGTGCGGGAGTGCCCGGGGATAAGCCCGGGACAAGGGCGGGACCGTCTGTGGCCGTCAGGGGCCGCAGGAGGCTGGGCTGGGCCCACTCTCTTTCACCTGCATTTCCTTGATCCTATGTGGTTTGTGAAATAGGTTCTGGTTATGCCATCATCGGCCCTAGGTGGAACACCAGCGAAGGAGGGGGGAGGCAACACCGGGACTCTGGACAATTATTTTAAATCGGTAAAGGGTGATGGGGGAAACGAAACCTCTCTGGAGATGCGTAGGGCAGAGCGTCGTCGCTCGATTGAACACATGAAAAATAGGCCCCTCAGTGACATAACTCCTTATCCTATCTCCCAAGAGGAAGGTTCCCTTAATGGCAGCCAGGATCTTTCATCCCAAGAAGACGTTCCCCTACTACTTCGGGATAGTTCTCCCATTCCTGGCCCACCTCCTCAACAAACTACGGACACCACTCCACTACTAGTTGCCAGTAGTTCGGTAGTTGACTTACTCACCCAAACATACACCAGAACTAAAATCAAGATTAATAAGTCAAAGCAAACTGTGGTGGCAGAGGTGCATGACCTACCACCAAATAAGCGCAGAAGGAAGATGAGGGGTGGTCAGGGGAAGACAAAGATCCCCCACTCTGATTTTGGAAAGTCACTCAAGTCCGTACCTATGTTGGATAGGCCTTTAGTTAATATGCATAAGGCTACTCCCCCCAAGGGTACTATCACTATTACCACTGCTTCCACTAGCGACAAAGGGAAGAGCCCACTTAACACATTACTTCCCGGCAGCTCTTTGGGGAGCATTGAATCTCTAATTAGATCACTCTTGTTGCCCATTAGCGAGAGCTTGCAGAAAATAGAACTCAGGCTGACCACTCTGGAGGCAACCTTAAACACCCTGAAAATTTCGGACAACAAACAGAGTAGAACCACTGAGTCCAATCTACCAATAGGAACCTTCCCCAATATACAAAACCCACCGATCCACACGGGGCCTCCCTTGGGCACCACTGCCGCTCCCCTTTTACAGCCACTTATGGCTATCCCAGTTCCAATTCCACCTAGCAATCCTAACATCCTACCACCACAGACAGATGGCCCAGCTCTCCAACGTATAGTCACTGGCACAAATCCTCGGGTCCCACCTAATGCTGGTATTGCTCCCCTACTCCCTGGTAAGCCTGCCCCTAGACCATGGGGACCCGACTTACCACCAGAGGCTAACAGCCTCATGGTGGTTTTGGCTGGTGTTCCTTCTCTAGAATTGGGTGAAAATGAGAACTATCACTCACTCAAGAGGAAAACCATTAAATGGTTGAATTGGAACAGACCTCTTCCAGCCCACCTCAACAATGAGATCATTATGGTAAGAAGGGTACCATGGTTGGGGAAGTCGGGGAAATCAATAGCAGGGGACTGTATCATTGTGTCTTTTCGAGACCCTGGAACAGTACTATACATTTGTGCTGGGTCAAATAGATCACTGGATTCTACCATACAGACTTTGCCAGTTTCTTTCTTTTTCCCTCCCATTCGTATGCACCATGATTTGTCACAAGGTAACTGGACAAGGGTGGAACGAAGATCTAGATACAGGGGATATGCTCCACGTCCAGTTTATCGACCTCCGGAGACTCCCTTTTTGGACCACAATCGTTTTAACTGTCTGAACGGTCTGGATGGTGTGGACTGACTGCCCCCAAACCCGGACTCAAATCCTGTGATCTTGGATAACGGTCCCAGTAAACTTCCTGATCCGGCTGAACCCACCTCTGAAAATGACCCTGTTAGAGCAATTGGTGTAGTTTCTGGCTCTGGTACTGGCTCTTCCCCCCACTCCACCTCTGCAATCTGTTCTGTGGCTTCTCCAGCGCACATGAGACTAATTTGGTGGAATGTGGCTGGCTTAGCCAGCAAACTGGGCACCCAAGATTGGATAACTTACATTGAGTCCGGGGATGTTTGCATGTTCCAAGAGACTTGGGCAAGGGAAGATTACAACCATCAAGGTTACGAGTCATTTTCCATCCCGGCTAGGTGGGAGGGTAAGGGCCGCCCCTCTGGTGGACTCACAACTTGGGTGGCATCCCACTTAGGATGCCAGGCTTCACGCCTACCGGTGCCATCAGATGATATCCTAGTGGTTTTATTAGCCTGGCCGAACCTAGCGAAACTTGCCCTGATAAATATTTACTCCAGGCCAGCGGGAGCTTCGCGTGAATCTCCCACTATAGAGGAGCTTTCAGTATATCTAGCGGAAATGCCAAGAGATATCCCTTACATAGTGGGAGGGGATTTAAATTCCCATTTCGAGCCGCTGGTCGGCCTCGTAGAGGGATTTCCCATGGAAGAAGAGTTCAGGTGGTCAGTACCCTCTGTTGTAGCACCTTCCCCAAAGGCATGGACGCCTGTGGCATTGCAGATTACTGCCCTCACCCTAAAGCATGGAATTAGAGCCTGCAATGGACGTATTAAGTCTGATGTACCAAGCAAAACCACGTACAACAGAGTGGGAAGAGAGTCCCGCTTGGACTATGCCCTTGTACAGATAGTGAACTGGTCTTCTATCCTGGACTTTAGGGTTGTGGAGAGACTGGATAGTGACCATAACGCCCTTGAACTCGATCTTAGCCATCCTGGGCCAAAGGCCTCCATAACAACCATGGAGGAGTTCAAACCTGAACTACTATTAGATAATAACAGGAGAAGAATCAGGTGGGATAAACTAGCTACGAGCCAAGTGAAACTTTTGAAGCTCTACGCAGGTTTAATCCCTATTTTGGAAAAAGTGGGAGAGCTAGCCAACGATGTGGGCAATATAGTCCACCATGAGAAATTATATCAGGCTCATGAGGACCTTATAAAGGGAGCGGCCTCTGAGCTTTTTACCAGGGTCCAGAATCAGAGGAGGATCCAGCAACATAAGTCCTTATGGTACAATGCAGCCTGCAGGAAGGCAAAGGGAGAACTCCTCAGAAGCATCAAGGAGGGGACAGGCAGAGAGAAGCTGCGAGAAAGTAGACGGGCTTATAAAAAACTGGTCATCCATGCTAAAACCGAATGGGAGGAGAACCAGTGGGAGGAGCTCACCACTTCCCTCGCAACAAGAGACCACCGAATGTTTTGGAGAGTAGTAAACGGGGGGTCGGGGAACCTCCATTCGGCAATAGAGCCAAATATTGCAGCAGGGGTGTGGCAGGCACACTTCCAGTCTCTCTACAGTTCTGAGCTGGGAGAAACTAAGATTGACTTCGGTATTGGACTGGCAGAGTATGGCGGGGATTTGATAACAGTGGGGGAGGTGAAGGTAGCATTAATGGGACTTAAAGGTGGAAAGGCGCCAGGACTGGATGGCCTGCCCGGGGACCTGTTCAAGCAGGAGCCCGGTGTTTGGGCCCCCTATCTGGCTGCTGTGTTTAATGGAGTTTTGTGTGGCATGGAAATTCCGAGTACTTGGCTGGGGGCAGAGGTGGTTCCTATATTTAAAAAGGGCTCGCCCCTGCTCCCAGCCAACTACAGACCAATCAGTTTAATTGACGTGTCACAGAAGCTGTTTGGCAGGATACTGCTGAATCGGCTTCAGGACTGGGTGGAGGAAACGGGCGCCCTCAGTCCGTACCAGGCGGGATTTAGAAAGGGAGTTTCTACAGTGGACCAGGTTTTTCGTCTGAATGTTATCTATTGGAGGGCAGCAATATTGGAAGGGGGTAGTTTATACACTATATTTGTGGACCTGAGGGCTGCGTTTGACCTCGTGCCCAGAGGGAAACTCTGGAGTGTTCTGGCTTAGATGGGGGTCCCCCCAGACATCCTGATCATTTTAAAGAGATTGCACCATAATAACTATGCCTGGGTCAGGTGCGGGAAACTTGGGGAATTAACGGACAGATTCCCCGTTGACAGGGGGGTTAGACAGGGCTGTGTACTGGCACCGACCCTGTTCTGCCTCTTCGTCAACGGGGTAATCGCCCATCTCAATGGAACTGAATACACTGATGCCCCAAAATTGAATGGCAGCAGGGTGCCTGCAATCATGTTTGCAGATGACACCCTGCTGCTGTCCAAAACCCCCATGGGGATACAGAGGATCCTTGATTCTTTTGTGGCTTTCTGCACAGATAGGGGGTTAGAAATCAATGATAACAAAACCAAGTTTATGGTCCTGAACCCAACCCCAAGATCACGCCTGAACCCTTTACTGGGAGCATCACGTTTAGAGAGAGTCTCCACCTTTGAATATCTAGGTGTAACGTTGAATGAAACCATGTCTTGGGGAACTCACCAGACTAGGGTTAATCTCAAATTAGTGCAGACCACTGGCGGCATTGCTCGGTTGATGAAAAGCTCCACATATCGACCGCTGGGGCCGCTTATCCAGATATATAAGGCACAGGCTAGAGGAGCTCTGATGTACGGGGCGGAACTGTGGGGTCACACAGCTTCCTGCAGCTTGTCTATAACTGAGAACAACTTCATTAGACAGATAGTAGCACTCCCGTCCAGTACCCCGCTCCTCCCCCTGAGGATGGACCTGGGTCTGAGACCAATAGCAGATGAACTAGGTCTCAGACCCATAGTCTTCTGGCGAAGGCAATGGAGCAGCGAAGAACTTTCTTCTTATAGGGCGGAACTGAGGGAGTTTCTAACCCACCCTAAAGCTCTACAGATCCCGTGGATAAAATATATAAAAAGTCCTGTATGGGATTGGGGCTCCCTGACCTGTGGTCAGATCCAGCTAACGCCTCACTAAGGATCCCACGAAGAGCTTTGGTCAGTGCTTACCACGAGCAGAAATTAGCTATGGCCCTAGACTGCAAGAATGAGGGGTCATTAACAGTTGTATTCGCGCAAAGCAAGGACTCATACCGGCTGGAGAGGGTTCTGGACGCTATGTCTCCTGTGTTGGCCAGGAAGCTATTTCTCCAATGGAGATATGGCACATTGCCTCTGCGATCTTACACCTGCTCCTGGTCAACACTGCCATCTACCAAGCTATGCCCGACATGTGTGGGAGCAGAGGAAAGTGATCTGCATGTGGTCTTGTTTTGTCCAACTTACAAGGCCGCCAGGAAATATTGGCTCCTACCACTTATTAGAAACCTTGGTTTTTGGGAGTACCTCCCGGTGTATAGAATTTTAAAAACTGACGTTTCAGGTCCAATTGTGTTTGCACTAGCCAAATTTCTTACTAATGTCTGGTATATTCGTACCCGTATTTTAAAGTCGCAGGCTCCCACCTAATTTTAAGTTCTAATTTTAATTGTATGGTCTTTTATCTGATGTGTTTCCTGATTATTTTTCTTTGATGGTTTTACATGTTCATATGTGTTTCTTTTGTATATCTTTTATGGCCAAATTGGCCGAAATAAAGATTAAATATATAAACAAAACACATTCACTACTCTGGAAGAAGTAAGGGGACTGCATACAATCTACATATTTCAGTACTGCACTTTACTGTCAAAGCCTGACTTATTTTATGAATGCATAAGCAATAACTGGCTTCTAATGCTACTAAAACTTCACAACATGATACGTTTTAAAACAGTTATCTGTCAGCAAATACACAATATAACCAAATGCTTCTCTCACAATGGTTTGCCCAAATGCACAAAGACTCACAGTGTGATTCTAGACAAGCAACACTATCCCTTGGACTTTACCAAAACACATTCACTACTCTGGAAGAAGTAAGGGGACTGCATACAATCTACATATTTCAGTACTGTACTTTATTGTCAAAGCCTGACTCATTTTATCAATACATAAGTAAAGACTGGCTTCTAATACTACTAAAACTTGACAACATGGCAGGTTTTAAAACAGTTATCTCTCAGCAAATACACGATGTTACCAAATGCTTCTCTCACAATGCTTACCCAAGTGCACATAGACTCACAGTGTGATTCTAGACAAGCAACACTATCCCTAGGAGTTTACCAAAACTCATTCACTACTCTGGAAGGGGTAAGGAGACTGCATACAATCTACATATTTCAGTACTGCACTTTAGTGTCAAAGCCTGACTCATTTTATGAATGCATAAGCAATAACTGGCTTCTAATACTACTAAAACTTGACAACATGACAGGTTTTAAAACAGTTATCTCTCAGCAAATACACAATGTTACCAAATGCTTCTCTCAGAATGCTTACCCAAATGCACACAGACTCACAGTGTGATTCTAGGCAAGCAAAAGTATCCCTAGGAGTTTACCAAAACTCATTCACTACTCTGGAAGGGGGAAGGGGACTGCATACAATCTACATATTTCAGTAATGCACTTTAGTGTCAAAGCCTGACTCATTTTATGAATGCATAAGCAATGACTGGCTTCTAATGCTACTGAAACTTGACAACACGACAGGTTTTAAAACAGTTATCTGTCAGCAAATACACGATGTTACCAAATGCTTCTGTCACAATGGTTGGACCAACACACACAGATGCACAGTGTGATTGTAGACAACCAACACTATCCCTTGGACTTTACCAAAACTAATTCACTATTCTGGAAGGGGTAAGGGGACTGCATACAATCTACATATTTCGGTACTGCACTTTAGTATCAAAGCCTGACTCATTTTATGAACGCATAAGCAATAACTGGCTTCTAATACTACTAAAACTTGACAACATGACCGGTTTTAAAACAGTTATCTGTCAGCAAATACACAATATAACCAAATGCTTCTCTCACAATGGTTGGCCAAATGCACACAGACTCACAGTGTGATTCTAGACAAGCAACACTATCCCTTGGACTTTACCAAAACACATTCACTACTCTGGAAGGAGTAAGGGGACTGCACACAATCTACATATTTCAGTACTCTACTTTAGTGTCAAAGCCTGACTCATTTTATCAATGCATTAGCAAAGACTGGCTTCTAATGCTACTAAAACTTGACAACATAACAGCTTTTAAAACAGTTATCTGTCAGCAAATACACGATGTTACCAAATGCTTCTCTCACAATCGTTACCCAAATGCACACAGACTCACAGTGTGATTCCAGACAAGCAACACTATCCCTAGGAGTTTACCGAAACTCATTCACTACTGTGGAAGGGGTAAGGGGACTGCACACAGTCTACATATTTCAGTACTGCACCCTTAGTGTCAAAGCCTGACTCATTGTATGAATGCATAAGCAATAACTGGCTTCTAATACTACTAAAACTTGACAACATGACAGGTTTTAAAACAGTTATCTGTCAGCAAATACACAATATAACCAAATGCTTCTCTCACAATGGTTGGCCAAATGCACACAGACTCACAGTGTGATTCTAGACAAGCAACACTATCCCTTGGACTTTACCAAAACACATTCACTACTCTGGAAGGAGTAAGGGGACTGCACACAATCTACATATTTCAGTACTGCACTTTAGTGTCAAAGCCTGACTCATTTTATCAATGCATAAGCAAACACTGGCATCTAATGCTACTAAAACTTGACAACATGACAGGTTTTAAAACCTATCTGTCTGTCTGTCAGCAAATACACGATATTACCAAATGCTTCTCTCAAAATGCTTACCCAAATGCACACAGAGTCACAGTGTGATTCTAGACAAGCAACACTATTTCTAGGAGTTTACCAAAAGTCATTCACTACTCTGGAAGGAGTAAGGGGACTGCACACATTCTACATATTTCAATACTGAACACTACTATGAAAGCCTGACTCATTTTGCAATTGCATAAGCAATGACTGGCCTTTAATGCTACTCAAACTTGACAACAAACCAAATTTTAAAGCAGTAATCTGCAAGCAAATACATGATGTTACCAAATGCTTTTCTCACAATAATTGCCCAAATGCACACAGACTCACAGTGTGATTTTAGACAGCCAACTATCCCTTGTACAAAATACATTCACTAGTCTACAAGATGTAAAGTGACTGCACACATTGCAGAAAATGTTTTACTACACATTAGTACCAACATGTTTCTCTCAAAATGATTCCTAAATGCACACAGACTCACTGTGTGATTGTAGACAAACAACACTATCCCTTGCACTGTACCAAAACACATTTCTTAATCTAGAAGAAGTACTACATTTTAGTGTAGACACATTACTCATTTTGCAAATACATAAACAATGACTGGTTTTAAATTATACCAAAACATAAAAACAGCACAGTTATCTGTCTGCAAACACATGAAAAACACAAATGCTTATCACAGAATGGTTTCTACATGCACCCACACTGTCAATAAGATTTTATACAAAAAAAGTACTCCCTGCACTTTAGCAGGAGAAATACATTAGTCTGAGTAAAATCAAAATAAACCACATACATCCCCTCACAATTAAATAACTCACCTTTCAAGTTGTTTTGAGGATTAAAAAGCATGTCAGTCACACACCAGATTTTCTTATACAGAATCTCTGCACTGTGCACCTGTCAGCAAAACCAAAGAATGGCACAGTTTCCCTCTCATTTTGCACACATATCCATGTAAACATCAAATCACATTCCTTCCCACATTAATTCAAAAGCTAACACACATTTCTATTGGTTAAACACTTCAACCCTTTCCAAATGACATAATTTTGAACCCTACCCCCAATCTGCCTTCTGTCTGTTACCATAGAAACAGTTCATGGAACATTTAACTGAGCACACAGGTCACAAGTTCGGCACACAATGTTGCTAATCAAAACAGCAAGTGTGCTTGACTTTTCAACATATCAGCTTATCATATATAATGTTCCTTTCAATCAGTTTTTGTTAACCAATATGAATCATGCCTTTATAAAACAGAAACATGCACCCTAGTTTTCAGTGTAGAAGGTTGTCAAACAACCAATGATTTCTTGTCTTTTTTCAAAACTGCATCTTAGCCACCATTTTAGAAAAATCTTACTTTTCAAACTGCCATTTCATTTACAGAGACCATCTGAGTGCATCCAGACCTCCCTTCAAGATACTTAGAGTGTGGATTGTGGGACACAGCTATATTTTCTGGAGCCAAAGGTATGCAGAAAACAAAGACATTCACAAAGACCTAGGTTTGCCAAATGTAGACATTAAATGGATTGGACAGAGAGGGTTAAAGTGGCACCAATTGATGCCATTGGTAAAATCCGTTATGCATCTCCAACACCCTGACCTCATAATAGTGCACTGTGGTAGCAATGACCTAGGCACTTTGACTGAGGTAGGTCTGGAAATGCTTATGAAGGACACCTTTGCAGAATTGTTTTCACTTTTTCCCAAAACTGCCTTTGTGTATTCTAACATATGCCAAAGGCAGAAATGGAACTGATCCAATCATTTTTGTCCACAGATTGAGAAAGCTAGAAAGCATGTGAATAAATCTGTTTCTGCTTTTCTCCGAGACTATAGAATGGGGTCCATTTACAATAACAATCTGCGCTTTCATATGCAAGAGATGTATAGGAGAGATGGAGTACACTTTACTGATGAAGGAAACAGAGTCTTCCTAAACAACTTTAGACTCTGTATAGGTACTTACTTATAAGTACCAAAAACTCTCAATGAACACAACAGCTCTTTTTAGAGCCACTCAAGAACAAACACTTAAGCTTGATGTTTATCTCCCAAAAAAATTCAGTTTTTTCCGTTGGATTCGCGCACCCAACGTGCTAGGAACCGCGCACCCTACGCGAGAGAAATCGTGCACCCAACGCATTAGGATGTGCGACTCCTAATTTTACCATTTAAAAAAAATAGCCCCTATCACTAATTTTTATTATCCCCGGGGACCCCATCCCCTGGGGCTTATACAAACACGTTGGGGACAGTGGGGGGAACCCCAACGCCCCCACGGTCCCAGCTGGCTCCCCACATCCTTCGGGAGCCGGCATTTCTTTTCCACATGGGGAGCTGCTGACATGCAGCTCCCCGTGTGGAAAAGCAATATGTTTGGATTTTGAAAGAGAGAGCAGGTTTACCTGCTCTCTCTTTCAAAATCCAAACGAAGACTCCCGCCCTCTCATAGCAAACAACAGTGTCCTGGGGGTGGGCACGCAGCGCCCCCTCCCTCAATAAATAAAGCCCCGGGGGGTGGTGGTTCCCGGGGCTTGGGGGGACCGTTTAGCCCCCACCCTATTTATTTTCTAGCCCCGGGGGGTAGCGGTCCCCAGGGCCCCTTTTAATTGTTTATGCATTTTGCCCCTGGGATTTGGCACCCCGTGGGCTAATTATTAAGGAAGCGCGAAAGCCCGCGCATTGTTTTTTTTTTTATGGCCGGATCCGCGCACCCTGCGTGCATTTTGTCGTTTTTTTTTAAAAAGGGGGCCCCATGGGGTCCTTCCGGGACCCTCTAAGCAACACTAGAGGGTCAGCGTATTTCTACCCTACCCCCTTTTCATCTTTCACACACTTATTTCCCTTACTTCCTCAGCCTCGCTTCTACCGAGGCACAAAATGGCTGCCAACAGTTCCTGATTTCGAATGTTGACAGACACTTGACAGCCAATTAGCATTCAGCGTGCGATCAGGAGGGTGCGTGCACGGTTCGCATAGGATGCGTGGATCCTCCGAGGCCATAGATATATGTAATTTTAAGTCTAATTGTCTCAGGAACTACTGAACGGATTTACAGCATTTAAGCAAAAGGCATGAGTCTGAACTGAGGACTAACTCTTTGCGAAATTTGGTGTAATTCCATTCAGCAGTTCGGGCTGTAGCTGTGTCAAAAGGTCCTATGGGAAATTGCATGGGGAAAACGTGTTTTGGGACCCCCTTTTTTCTCGGCCCCCGCTTGAAGTATCACCACGAGACTTTCAGGGTAGGAGCGGAGCGTAGCGCCCCATTAGTTTTGAAAATTTCGCGAGGATTCGTCGACCGGCGCCAAAGTTATTCCAAATAGAATGTTGCGGATTTCCTATGGAAACAGGGTCCTAACTATAACTATCCACTGGCGACCGCCAGTAGATAATATATGTATATATATATATATATATATATATATATATATATATTTGACAGTTTAGCGCTGTTCTACCCTAAGGGTTCTTGGTTTTGCAAGCCCTTGACCAAGAGATCCAGTCAGGGATTCATGGAATTATGATCAGAGAGTGAAAAGCCAAGTCTTGATGTGCTTCCTGAAAATTGTATGACTTTCTAAAAAGACTCAATATCCAGAGCCACTATATTCCAGGGCCTTGCTGTAAGATCTGAGAAGAATTTACTTCTGCAACTACTAAATTTAACTTGAGGAACCACCCTCTCTCTCCTGCTAAAAGATCTGAGATGAATCTAGGGCCCGAGCTGTTAAGCACTTTGGGTGCCCAAAAAAGTGCTTTGAACATAGTCCATAGCAGCAGCTAATTGGATGTCAACAGAGATGGTTGCAATGTGTGTTTCTGTATAGGAGAGTACTGAGAGCCTAAAAGATCTTACAAGGATGGCAAAAAGCGGCACATACAGATTGAAGATGGTAGTACTTAAGAGGAACCTTGTGGAACACCACATCTGGAGTGAGAAAGATTTGTATCTAATAAGGAAACTAGAGACAGTTTGGGTTCCATTAGCGAAAACTTTTTAGGGCCCTATCCACTAGGCCACTAGCATGGAGAGGGACATGGTATCAAACGTCACGGAGAGTTCCAATAAGATCAAGGCAAGCAGAACCACCTCTATTGGAAACACCTCTGATGACATCAACGACTCCCACATGTAAAGACTCCATGCTGTGGCAACTTCTGAAACAAGTTTGGGAGATATTCAGAATATTGTGTAGATCAATAACTCTGAAAACTCTGGATGGTTCCTGATTCAGGGTTGGATCTAGCAGGGATCTGCAACAGTGGGACAGGTCTGTAGTTTTTTAGCTCCCTAGAATCTGCCGATGGCATGTTGGAGAGAGGAATCAAATGGCTGCCTTTCAGACCTGTGAAAAAATACTCACTACAATGACAACACAATTTGGAAAGATGAGAGGAAATAATATCTGGAGCTAGCTGAAAAATGTATATACATAATGTGAACTAAAACATCAATTACTTTCCCCAATCGATTGTGCACAGTGCACAACTTTATGCCAACCAATGTTCACCACATAGCCAATCTAAAAGAAAAAGACAATCCTAATCTAATCATTTTGGGAATCACTGAACCCTGGCTAAAAAGTCAGTCTCAGATAATAATTGTCCCACTGGTGCCAAAGCATTACTCATTGCATAGAGGAGATAGACACCTAACAGAAGGGGAGGCATTGATGTATACTTCAAGGAACATTTGGAACAAAAACCCTATCTTCCACATCTATCAACACCTTGAAATGCATAAACCTATTAATCTTGCATAATCCATCCTTGCCACATGCTTGCCCATCAGCCACTATCCCCAAACTAAACTAAAACGGTTAAAACATAAAAAAATTCACTTTACTCTAAAATTATACAATTAGGTGATTGCAATAGGGGACACCTGAGATCAAAACATTTCTGTAACCACAGTAACCTGCTTTTTATATGCGATATTCATCAATACTCACCTGTTGAATTCTTGACCTCAGCTGTGCCAAGTCATTCCTAATAAAATGTCTCTATTTAAAGTTGACTGAGAATTTGCTTGTGCCGTGTCTCATCCTGATTAACAATTAATCTCAACTAATGAAACCAACAACAGATAAATTCTGGATTTGACCCAAAAACAAATTCACAGTATCTGCAGTCAGGAACTCTTACTGAATTGAATTGAATTTTGAATTTTTAAAAATTTGTAAAGCGCACGTTCACAGAGCAGTTTCATGGCGCTAGAGGGATTCCTGGGCAAAAAGTACAGAGGACTATGAGCTGAAGGCCTGCTTGAACAGGAAAGTCTTGAGGACCTTACGGAACTCCATGTAGGAGGAGGAAAGTCTGATATGGAGAGGGAGGATGTTCCAGAAAGTGGGCGCAAGCACCGCAAATTTCTGGCCTCCTGATCTTTGTTTCTTAAAACGAGGAATGACTAATTGAGATTTGGTGGATGAACGAAGGACTCTGGGAGGACAGTAGTTGATAATGGCAGAGTTTATGAAGGCAGGGGCCGTGCCCATCCGGGCTTGGAAGGTTAGGCAACCAAGCTTAAACAGGGCCCGTTGCTTGACGGGGAGCCAGTGAAGAGCAACGAGGAGAGGTGACGAATGATGAAACTTAGGTAAACCGTGAACCAGATGAGCTGCCTGGTTCTGCACCATCTGAAGACGTTGAATTGCATAGCCGGGGGCACCATTATAAATAATGTTCCCGTAATCAATCTTGGACAGAACCATGGCCATTACAATCAGTTTTAGTGCAGAGAGAGAGAAAAACCGAGAAACTTTCCTAAGAATGCGCAGAGTAAAGAAACAAGAAGAGACAACCGAGCTAATGTGGGAGTGAAGGGTCAAATGATGATTAAGTATGATACCAAGGGTCTTGACTGAATGGGAGGGAGTGGGAGGTGAGCCAAGGGAAAGGGGCCAAAAGGAAGAAGACCAAGGGTTGCCACTGCCACCTGTCAGAATCAACTCTGTTTTATCCGGGTTGAGTTTGAGATGGTTCGCATTCATCCAATCCCGGATAAACAGCATGACAGACTGGAAGGCAGTAACAGCTAGCGAGGGGGAGGAGAAATTAAAAATGATTTGTGGGTCACCAGCATAATTATAGACTGTGACCTACATTTGTTGTAATGCAAAAGTAAGAGGAAAAACATAAAGATTAAATAATAAGGGGGAAAGAGAGGAGCCCTGGGGGACACCGCATTGAACCCTGCGAGGTGGGGCGAGAAATTCGGCCAAATGAACGGCCTGAGTGCGGTCAGTCAGGAAGGAGCCTATCCAGGTCAGTGCTTGACCCCCTATGCCCGCAGCCTCGACACGGGACAAGAGAATGGAATGGTCCACCGTGTCGAAAGCGGCGGACAAATCCAGGAGGACCAAGGCCTGAGGAGTGTTGCTATCAAGACCCTCCCTGAGTTGATCCATAACTGAAATGACCACCTTCTCGGTGGAATGGCGGGGGCGAAAACCCGCCTGGCAGGGTGCGAGATAGTTACCGTCCTCAATAAAAGTGCTAAGTGTCTGAGTGACGTGAGACTCAGCTATCTTGCCCAGATAAGGGAGAAGAGATATCGGTCGATAGTTTATCGTGGATGTGGGATCTGCCCCCGGTTTTTTTAGTATGGGGAGGATTATAGCCGTCTTGAAAGGGACAGGGACGAAACCATGCATGAAACAGTCATTAAGGAGGGTAAGGACCGGGGATGGGCATTTGGCAAAGATCTGACAGAGAATACGTGCCGGGCAGATGTCAACTGGAGAGCCTGACTTGACACGGCTAAGCAAAGGAAGCAGGGATTCTCTAGTAAGTGCGGGAATGGAAGTAAGGGACAAGGCATTGCCTGGAGGGGGGAAGTGAGAAAAAATGAGCGAAGGGGGGGGAATATTTGCTTTGATACAGGCTATTTTATCAATGAAGAATTCATTTAGTGAGTCACATAGCACCTGAGAAGGGAGAGTCTTGGGTAGAGTTCTGTTCGAAGATGCAAACTTGTGGACGGTGGCAAAGATCTCCCATGGCTGACTTTCTGCAGCTAAAATACGCTCCAAAAAGTATTCTGTTTTAGCTGCCAGAATGGCTTGTTTGTATTCTTTAAGAATGGTAGTGTAATATTGTTTCCGGGTAGGGCAGTATTCTTTTCTCCAGGCTCGTTCGGCCTGCCGTAACTCCAATTTTTTGGCTTTCAGGCCAGAGCTGAACCACTTGTTGGCATTGTGGGTGCGGTTGAAGGTGACCTGCTTCAGGGGAACCACTGCATCGCAGGCTTTAGCTAGCCAATGATCTAGAGTGGTGGTCTGGGAGTGGGGGGTCAGGCCCGATAAGTCTGGGCAAGTAGTGATTAACAGTCTAGCGTTCTCCCGGATTTTCGCCTCAGGAGATAGTGTAGATTACTGTTTAAATTAAACCAACTTGACCCTTCACAGAATATTGATTAAATGATAAACACATACAACAATACCAATATGAACAATAAAAACTCCAGTGTCTCTATGAAACACACAATTTCCCACTCGAAGTCAAGTTGACCATGGTTTTCAGGACCCCTTTGAAATTAAGAAAAATCCTTTAGTACTTAAGCAGCTTGGTGTAGAACAAGCCTCTCTCTACTCCGCACAAAACTCAAAGCTTTGAGATCATGCTAAAAAAAGCCAATGCTTGCAGCCAAGTTTAACGACATTTCAAACAACCTCTCTTCCTCCCTGAACCCTGCCTGGCACTCTCTTCAAATTTACAGTGAAAACACATGTACACCTGTAAAATCCACAAGCGTGCCATCTATAAACAAATGCAAAAAACCCTATTTTTTTTACTGGGATTATCAGAGCCATCAGACACAAAATCACACCCACTCATGCACAAAATCACCACTTACCAGATATATGGCTAATG
This sequence comes from Triturus cristatus, assembly GCF_964204655.1. Lineage (NCBI taxonomy): Eukaryota > Metazoa > Chordata > Amphibia > Caudata > Salamandridae > Triturus > Triturus cristatus. The sequence continues at coordinate 728,712,123 of NC_140587.1, read as the reverse complement.
GGTTTCTTTTTGCTCTAACATTGTCTGCTGCAGGAATCATAGAATGGGTTAATTTGCTTCATTATCTCCCTGGGATAAAACCCTAATTTGCCTTATGTATTAATCTATTATTTTCAGCAGTCTTCTTCCTAATCAAACAGACTATAGCTTCATACTGGATACCGGGAGGCGAGTGAACAATGGCTCCTAAAAATGTCACTAAAGAAAGACACTCAGGGCCATATTATCAAGAATAGCGATAACATTATAGCCACTTTAGCGGCAGGAAACTGCAACTAAAGCGGCGATAAGGGGCTTGATAATATGCCCAAGAGAATTCCAATAGAAGCCCAGGTTTGATGTCCTTGACACCAGAACCAGGGCTTCTATTGGGATTCTCTAGGACATATTATCAAGCCCCTTTATCGCCACTTTAGCGGCAGTTTTCTGCCGCTAAAGCAGCGACAATGTTATCGCCATTCTTGATAATATGGCCCTCACTGAGATACTATTCTTTCAATCATATATATATATATTTCTCAGACAGAATGTCATTTCCAGTAATTTCATGGCAGATCAGACCTCACATGTTAACCCCCAGTGTCTGCCTTTTAAAATAGGTCTGCTGCGATGCAGCTAGGGTGAGGGTCACTGGGATGAGTACCTGTGAACACATGTGTACACGCGTGTGCACACAGGTACAGGCTGGGTCTCCCACTGACAAGTACATATTGGAACCAGATAGTGCACAAAAGGCCGAGTGTAAAGGGAAGAACAGTCTAGAACTAGCTTGAGGGTTAAACAAAGGGAGAGGCGCCACCCAGAGGCTGGACTGGGTATAAACGTGGCATCCCCAGAACATGAAGGAGAGCAAGAGTTTGGACCTGCACTTTGACAGCAGCAACATCAAGGACAGCTGGAAGACAAGCCCCCTTATGCCATGATGGACTGAGGACTCAGCAGCTGACCCAGGGCTAGTGTGTCTCTGCAGTGGCAGTGATGCTACCCCTGTTACAACCCCTGTAGACCAGTTGGAGGAAGGCTTGGACACCACTGCTGTTCCAGATGTCCTTCGTAAAGGCGAAGTGGTCATGCAGTCTATGGAGGGCACAGCAGCGAAGGATAGAGGCGTAGGACGCCAGTGAAACCAGCTCCCCACAGAGTGTGCGTCCTTTGAGGCCAGGAGGCCTCCAGAAAAAGCTCACAGTGGCCTGAACTCACCAACAGAAGTAAAACAAGCTCATGATTATCAAAGTTGTCCCAACGAGGTGGGACATATCAACCTCTAAAGAGCTTGACCTCTGACACCCTTCATGGAACAAAGCTCATGAAACTTTGCAGTAAATTCCATATTTACACTGAGGCGGGGGGCAGTGACTGGGGCTAGCGTGTGATTTAGTTATTTCATTTATTCAGGGCGGGGTAGCATTAGGCCCCTCCCCAGACTCATTCCTGTCCCTGGAACCCCATCCCCGGACCCGTGACTGTTAATCTAGTTCTGGGGGATCCCACCAACTGTGACCAAAGACCAATCTGAGTGGCGCATCCAGCATCATCCAGAACTGCTCCCGATGTGGGAGCAGGGAGAGAGCATCTGCTCCCAACGCAAGGGTGGAGGGAAGGATGTGTGGCTGGTACCCGTGCTGACCGATAGATTGGAAAGGGCGTGAGGGAGCCAGCTGGGCCAAGTGGGCCATTGGGCTCCCCCTGCCACCCCCATGTGAAAAAGTGCTTGGGGTATTCCGGTTGGGACTGAGGCACCTCTTCCTCAACACAGTGTGGCACACGGTGTGTAGCCTGGGTAGCAGCAAAAGAACTGTGACGGAAGCTGATAAAGAATATGCATTTTAGAAGGCTTGGAGTGGCAAATAAGGGACCTGTGGGCTTATTTTGCATGTGAATGTCTCTGGTCGTGGCTCCGGTAGAGCAGGGCAACCAAAAGCATATTTTGCAAGTGATGTAGGGCTGGAAGAGGTGCAGCAGCACCCTACCTTTCACTTTTTAAACTTAACCCTATAACCTCCAGGTTTTAGAAATCCTAATCTGTCCAGTTTTTTGTTATTTTCTAAGCATTTTTAAGGTTCTCTAGTAGTGGGTTCTATAGCTGCATGTTTTGTGACCTAAAGGTGTAAACAAAAGGCTCAAACATGTTATATTGATTTACAGTGCTTAATTGACACATATTGAAATACTTTATTGACAATAATGACTTAATATATACATGGTTAATGATTTAGATATTATAACGGTGACTTTCAACATGTGGGAATAGGGCATTTAATGTAATGATCCCTTGGAAATGTCAACATGCTTGACTTATATATTGATGTGTTAACCCTTTGACAAATCTTGCCTTATATATTGATGTGAGGATCCTGAGAAAGCCAGTAGGCTTGACTTATATTATTGTTGTGATGAGCCTTTGACAATGCTAATTGGCCTGATTTATTTAAAGTGATACCCATCTTTATTGTGATGTTCTATATGGTATAGGTGGGGGGAACCATTTTTTTGGAAGTCATGACCCATTAGAGGTTAAATACAATTTCAGAATGTCACTAAGGTATTCAATCTGCCTGATGTATAGATTTGCTAATTAATACGTAGTCTTTAGTATTATATGTAATAAATGTTGTTAGAAATGAGATCTCTAGTTGGCAGAGTTAGGCATCCTCTGCAAGTAGGGACCACCACTCTAGTTGGGGTAAGACAGATCTACACTAAATAAAACCTGTGCTCATCCTCTGCTAGCTTGGCACAGAGGCAATGTGTAAAGTATTTGCGCAACACACACAGTAACAGAATGAAAAAACACAAAAAAAATTCACATCAGAGTAGAAAAATAGACAATAATTATATGAGTAAATCAAGATCAAAATGACAAACATTCAATAAGTAAAACCATAGTTATACATTTTAAAGGTTAAGTCAAAATATAGTGCCTTACGTCATAAATGAACAACAGGGGACATATGGACACGCTATACTGGAGTAAATCAAAATTTCAGGCTGACTGCGATGGAGCACAGGCTGGCTACAGGACTCATGCCGGTCCTGCTGAAAAGTACCTTGGATGGAGGAAGCATCAACGTCGAAGACCTGAAGCAAGGTGCAAAGGAGGTGATGCGTTGTCATTAATCTTGTGGACAGAGTTGATGCATCAGTTCCGTTGCTGACATGCCGCACAGTCTTTTGAAGCAATGTCATCGAACAGCAGCTGTGTTGACATCAAAAGGAGATGTGTTGGTTACGATTGGATCATATGCTAGAGTAAAAGGTGAAGACTTTGGGGCATATTAGCAAGACCGGCGATAATGGGCTTGCTAATATGCGTTATAGAATTCCAATAGAAGCCCAGGTTAGATGTCCTGCACATCTAACCTGGGCTTCTATTGGAATTCTATAACGCATATTAGTAAGCCCATTATCGCCGTTTTAGCGGCAGTTTCCTGCCGCTAAAACGGCGATAATTTTATCACCGGTCTTGCTAATAATATGCCCCTTTATTACTTCCAGTTCTTTCTATCCAAACATATCGTAAATTAAGATCCCACATAATCTTCCACATTTCAGATCTTGTTTTAGTCATCATACAATATGGTCTGTGGGTATTTGTAAGTAACATGATGTGAAAGGTATTTTGGAGAAGAAGTAAGGTGGTGAATTCTTAATCATATTAAGGTTTCTGAGGATGAATATTTGCCTGAATAAAATGAAAAGATATCTGGGGCCAGCCGTACTAAGCGGAGGAATAGCAATTCTTAATTTGTAGCTTTTAAGGAATTGCAAACTAGGAATCACTATTTTTTTTCCACAAACACATTACTTTTAAAAACAGCAATTTCGTATTGATCCCAATCACAAATTACCAAAGTGCTATTAAGAAATTGTTAAGATACGCAATTAGTGAATGATGCACACAGGGATTAAATGATGACATCAGCAGCAGGAAAGATGCTCTCAGATACTCAGTAGTGATCTAGAGAGCAGAGAACAAGGCAGCCAATAAGAATACCACCTCAATCTTAATGGATCATGTGCCACCAATCCCTAACTACACAAAATTACAAGCCAGGAGCCTGAACAAGAGGCAGGAACCAGAAACAGAAAGAGAACTTGAAATTCACGATCAGGAAAATGTGGCAGCTAATGATGACTGGTCAGGAAATCATCCCAGTCTGAGCCTGAGTCACACAAGAACCAATTTTGAGCCAGCACTAAAGAAAATGTATTCAGTTGGGGTAACACATTAAACCACCCAAAAATACCCAAAAGAGGGTATGAGAGTCAGGAAATAGGAGAAGGTAGACCGTCATCAAAGAGAGGCACATGGCTAAGAAGGTCCAGTGACCCAACCACCAACACCCCCGTGAGGAATTACATAAATCCTCATTTGGGCCTTAAGCACTGAGTAGAGATGCACATAGACACCTCAACTCCCCCTTCAACAACTACAGGAGAGTGAGCAACATGCAATATTTATCATGTTAAGGCTGACTTACATGTCAATCCATACTGGACGTGTGTTAGCCACACTTGATTCATCTTTGCATTAAATCTAAATCTAAAACTGAATTCTGGGAATTGTAGTCACAGCAATATTGGGATTTACCATTAAGGTAAACATACATGCCAGTATAACATTTGAATATTATATCATGAGTTAACAACAAAATTTAACTAAAACAATACCTTTATAGTATCATAATAGTCAGCACATCCATGGGAAGAAAGAAGAGTGCACGGATGTTATGATACTATATTAGAAAGCAATGACATCAATGAAACCCTACACAATACCTCAAGTGCACAACCTGCGCCCAGAGTGTTCCCTACTCATGCAGAGTTGAAGATATTTACCAACAACCAAAATCATCTAGGATGAATTAGCCAGCAAAATGGCCCGGGCAGTGAAGGGGTAGTCTAATTTCTAGGTCAGAGCCCACATGAGATATTCTCAACACCTCTGTCTTCTATAAATGTGTTATATTACATGTTTATCTTTATCTTTTAAATGTTTTATATATAATTCTTATTGTAGATGTGACAGGACAGGCTTATGTTTTGTTTTTGTGAAATATGTAAAAACATATAAAACTATTTTGAAAGTATCAAATCTGTTTAAACACTTACCTTAAAATAATTGTTATGTCTGAGCATCGTGTCCTACTTTCTGCTGCCCTAGCAGTATCCTATCCATGTTGTGAGAAGCTGGGGATGTCATCATCATCATCAGACAATGTTTCTATTTTGCATGATGTTTCTGGGCTGTAATAGAATGCACAACTTCTCCTATGGCGACATCACAATCTTCATTTCAAGACATGTAAGGTATGCTCATTAGCATAAAATAATCATTTGTGTGCATTGTTATATTTGTATCTACTTGGGGTGCTGAGATTCAGGAATGGAGTGAAAAGCCATGGACTCAGGGCATATGTATTATCATCTACAGATATTTAGTTCTCATACATGTACGTAATGAACCATGAGTCTGAAACATATGTTTATATGTTTTCGAATCCTTTGAGACATTGGGTTGTTGGTTGACTGGGATGTGAGCCCTCTTCAAACAACAGCCAAATTCCCTTGCAGGGTGAACTACAAAAAGGTATAAAATTAACCTAGGCTTAAACCTGGGTAGCTTGGCTCAAAAGTCAGTCAGGCTTAACGTAGAGACAATGTGTAATGTATTTATGCAGCACACAAACAGTAATGAAGACACAACACAATGAAAATCCCAAACCAGTTTTGAAAAATAGAGTAATTTTCAATACATTATTTGACACAAAAACAACAACAAAAATCAGTAAAACTGGAGATATACTTTTTCAGAATTTTTAGTGAAAGCTAGCATCTAAAAGATAAAAGTGCCAATCCTAAACATCCGATCGCGTGAGACCAGGTTAAAGTGGAAAGTTAAAGCCAACTGCGATGGAACACAGTTCAGATATAAGAAGTGGATTGGGCCTGGTGAAGGAAGTGGCCCGATTAGGGTCACCCAGGTCACTCGCGACCACATCTCAGCCTTCCATACAAAATGAAGAGTCGGTCAGACAGGAGAGAATACAAACCAATATTAGTTTATTCAAAGTACACTCAGAGCGGAGCCCTGTCTGTCCAGTCATTTGGAGTGCTGCAGAGGGACTGACGTCAGCAAGCATAATGATACATTATACATTTCAAAATCAATTTAAGCACGCCTACCATGAAATGTTCCGGAGAGATGCAGCTGGACAGTAAATTACAAAGGAGAACGTTTCGATTTTGGGGCCGGGCACACATTATCTACTACTCAAGGTCATTCTGCCTGTGCCCACCTCTAGACAAGTGGGAGGAGGCTTGCATCTAAGGGAACGGTATGCGCTAATAAGAACAGTGTATTCATTAGTGTAGCAAAACTCGGCTCCAAAGAAACATAACTTAGAGAAGGCCGTTTCTCGGAAGTGGCAAAGGATTGGTTTCGATCATGATACAAAATGATGCCTGTACACAAAATGGCGCAGTGAATGCTAACTTACGTAGAACAATACGAAAGCATGATTTTTATCTCAACAGACCCTCCTTTTAGAATGAGCTAAGTAATTTTGTGTGCAATAGCAAAATAAGACTTACAGTTCGACAAATCATGAATACATTTTTAGGAGCACTTCATATTTTCAGCTTCAGGATGGGAAAAAGTGAGGAGGGAAGTGGTATCAAAAATACCCTCATCTATTTGCATGAGGTCTCCTATTTCCTTCTGGATCATAATCGTTGCATTAGTATCATGAATCAATATTCTCTTAGGAGCAAGAAGAGTGGTGCAATAAGAGCAACTTAAGGGGAGACACTGGACCCGGACACAACAAGAAATCAGAATCATAATGAAACAAATTACCTTTTCAAGAATCCAGCCCCATCCACCAAAAAGTGACCAACTCCAGTTCCCACTCTACATTCCTTTAAGATTTTCTAGGATGTCCAAAATGTGTTACGTAGTGTTCTTTTCCGTATTAGTAATCCCAACTACACACTGGTCTACTACTACAGCGCACACACCACCACTCTTAGCTAAAATGAAATCAACAGCATAGAATATATCCGCTTACTTTTTAATTGGGTGGTGATAATATGCAAAGCTGCTACTGTAGAGTTAGACAATATCTGCAGCTTACATCCAAAATAGTCTCTGGCTCTTTCACCCCTGGCCATTGCAGTACCATCCAAGGTAATAATTTAAGAAAGAATATACCCAAAGGTGATACCATTGCTATAATTATTGATTTCCAAATCTGTCACTCCATCGCAAAACTCTGCAGTCAATGTTCTTTTTACCCATCTTCCACTAGGCTTACTGTTATTACAGGGTATGCCCAGGGGGAGCACCATTCCTAAAGAAACATCATCTGTACCATTATGAACATTTGAGTACGTGCCATTGGACAAAAAATTAAATCCTGGGTGTTCATAAAGTGGGCCTTGATAATCTACCGTGGCATATCTGGTGTTCATTCCGGAGGTACTCGTATCCTTCTTTTTCACTAGAGACATTGTATTCTTAAACAGTATTACTCCAGAACAATTAACATACAAAAATGCATCAGTACTATTAATTAACACTGGGCGCAGTAGCGCTACGAGTAGCTACGCGAAGGGCACTTCGCACTACGCGAGATACACGTAGCGCTACGCGAACTGCGTAGTGAGCTGTTCGGGATGATTGCACAGTGCCGGATGCTTGTCCGCACTGTGCAATCATTGAAAATGGCATCTCGCACAGTGCGAGCTGTCGTTTTTTGCCGCTCGAGTAGATTTTTACTCGAGCGGCAGCTTTCTCAATGCGGACTGGTAGTTTCTCATCGCGATCAGTCGCGAGCATTGGCGACCACTCGCAATGCGAAACCTGACCTCCCCGCATTGAGAATCTCGCCGGGAGGTTTATTTTCCACGTTCGTGATCGCCAACTTGATGTTGCTGATCACGAATGAGGAAAAAGTCTCGCCGGGAGGTCGTTATGCTCGCTCGCGGTCGCCAACTTGACGTTGAGGACCGCGAGCGAGCAAAAAATGCCAACTGTGCTAAGCTTCATGTTTTTGCACTGTGCTACGTGCAATTCGCGTAGCGCGAAGTTGCACAAACTACGGAAGCGTATCATAGTTGGCCGCTCAGGGTTACTATTAATTATCGGGCAACATGCAGGGTAATATCCAGCTTTTCGAGTAACCGTTAAATCTTGGTAATACCAGCCCACTAAGGTGATGTTCTGCTCTTTCATATACAGGTTATCACATTACGTGTTATCATCATATCGGGTACCCCTTTCCTCCTGGCTTTCTGTAATATAAACAAGGGCCAGGATACCCCATACCAAACTCACCCCTTACCTCTATAAAG